>NW_007727252.1:276859-333007 GCF_000696425.1 Galeopterus variegatus
CCTAGTGTGACAATCAATAACAGAGATAAAGTCTTCAACTAATATATGTAAATTTCTTTATTTCACTTTTCTAGATATTCCAAGTGTAATTCTTACAAGAATTATGGGGAGAACAGAAATTACTCTTTTGAAATTCGTTAATATACTATGTTTCCACAATTCTTGTCTATTTATCTACATATACCCCATGCATCTGCAATTCTTATTTATCTCTATATACCCATGTAAACAATTAACACATGCATATTATATTCCACTACGCAAAGCTTAGTATTAAATTAATATGGATCTAAATAACAAAGTGGGGTAAGCCTGTAGAATGTGTAATAAATTTATACATTTTTTTTTTTTTTATAATGTGACCGGTAAGGGGATCGCAACCCTTGGCTTGGGGTCACCTGCACTGCGCTCAGCCAGTGAGCACACCGGCCATCCCTATATAGGATCCGAACCCGCGGCCAGAGCGCCGCTGCGCTCCCAGCGCCGCACTCTCCCGAGTGAGCCACAGGGCCGGCCCAAATTTATACATTTTTAACCACCAATATTCACAAAGTATTTCTTTCTGAATTATTTTTGATCACTTTCCTTACATTTGTGCTTGCAGGCATACTATACTTTCAAATTCCTCTACCTGAACAACATGAAACTCAGTTATGAAGAAAGAAGGCTAGGCTTACCCTTACAATGAGATTTTATCTGTAGAAACCTTTAACCTAGAGGTAAAGCCTACTTATAGTACAGGACAAGTGATCTAAGGATTTTTGGGTAAATTCTAAGGAATAAAAACCTTTATTCCCTTTCAGTTATTCAAGTAAATACAGTGTATAGCAACAATATTTTATAGCAACAATATTAACAAAATAACAACATGTACATCAATAACACAAAATATAAAAAAGTACAGACAATATGATTTGAAATTCTTCAAAGATACAAAATATAGGATTTAAAAATTGGTGTTTCCTTTACTACTTTGCTAAAAACAAAACAAATACTCTTGAAGACCTATTATAGTCAAGATACCTACTAGTGCAAAGTACCTACAAGTGTGATCTTTGTTTTCAGGAAGTTTACAATTTCTAAAATAGGATTATCACTCCCCATTCAGTCCCCACTTGACAAGAATCTGTGTTTCCACTTGAGTCTTCGACCTATCCCTGGCACCTCTTACAGATAACATTTGGTGCCTAAGTTCCTTTTCTCTGCAGCTATCAGTTCTCTAATTGTTTACTCTACTATTTCAACAAACATTGCAATTCCACTAGTTGCTAGTCTGGGAAAGGACAGGAAAATCTACTTTACTGAATTTAGGTTTCAAAATTTTGTACCTTGCATTGTCTTGTGTTTGGCTCCAAATGGTTTAAAGTCTCATAAAAAGAAAGGTGTTGTTAAGGCCCATATCTTTGACTTTGAATAACTAGAAAAGATCTAAAATATATCTACCCTGACTATCAACTGCATTGATTTTTATAGAAAAGATATTAGCACTGAATAGTCTTAAGTCTGCCAACTTCCTAGATATTTGTTTCATTGCTATTGTTTTATTGCAATGAGAAGAATAAGTACACATGAATTAGAGGTGATAAATAAATGGACTCATCCCTTATGCCAGGAAGTTTTAAAAATCAAAATGGAAATATTAAAACCCATCTTAAAAATTTCCTAGATATTTGTTTCATTGCTATTGTTTTATTGCAATGAGAAGAATAAGTACACATGAATTAGAGGTGATAAATAAATGGATTCATCCCTTATGCCAGGAAGTTTTAAAAATCAAAATGGAAATATTAAAACCCATCTTAAAAAATATTGTACAACATAAATTCTAAAACTAAGACTATGTATCAGAGAGTATTGAGCCCTGGGCCGGCCCGGTGGCGCACTGGATAGTGCGCCCTTGGGAAGCACGGCAGCGCTCCCGCCCGAGGGTTCGGATCCCACATACAGACCGGTTCCCGCTCACTGGCTGAGCGAGGCGCGGGAGCAGCGCAGAGGGTTGCGATCCCGTTGCCGGTCCCCGGTCCGGTACGGGGGCAACACTGAGGGTTGCGATCCGTTGCCGGACAGGGAAAAAAAACAAAAAAAAAAAAAAAGAGAGAGTATTGAGCCCTGGGCCGGCCCGGTGGCGCACTGGATAGTGCGCCCTTGGGAAGCGCGGCAGCGCTCCCGCCCGAGGGTTCGGATCCCACATACAGACCGGTTCCCCCTCACTGGCTGAGCGAGGCGCGGGAGCAGCGCAGAGGGTTGCGATCCCGTTGCCGGTCCCCGGTCCGGTACGGGGGCAACACTGAGGGTTGCGATCCGTTGCCGGACACGGAAAAAGACAAAAGACAAAAAAAAAAAAAAAGACAGAAGAAGCAAAAGGCAACCTAAGGAATGAGAGAAGATGCTTGTGAACTGTGCACCTGATGAGGAGCTAACGTCCGGGAGGTATAAAGAATGCAGCAGCAATGGCAACTCAGTTCTATTGAGCCCTACTTATTTGTGTGCGTGTATACACACATAAACAAACACATATACACAACAAAAGACATAAACTATAGAAATAATCAGAGGATAGGTTATATATTAGAAAAAAACTGTACCTTAGCCACAAAAACTAATAAAGCAAATGAACTAAGATAGAATAATAAAATTAGTAAACTCAGCTAGCAGTTGAACCATTTACAAAAAGGACCACTTTATCTGTGCTCTTTTCTTTTGCAGAATCCAATAAACTGCCATTATATTCCTTTTTAATGGTTCCATTACAAGGATTCTATAACAGCAGCCTAATCTCTTGATAATTATAATAAATGCTTGTAATCAAAGAAGGAACCATTTAAAATAGGAGAAAGCTGTTTTCCATCAAACTCATTGTAGTTCTGTGACCTTTAAAGCATTCAGCTACAATAAAGCTTTCCATCCAATCTCACTCAAATAAATATTTAAGAAAATACTAGATCAATGATAATTTGGATTGAAGTATTAGCATTTTTTTTTGCTTCAGAATTTCAAATTGTGTTAGCAATAAGAATAAAGGGACATCTTTGCTTAGAGCACAAATTTGTAGAATTTAAATGATAAATGATTTGATTAGAGACATAATATTTCCTTAGGGGAACAAAAGCAATAGATATTTTAGAAAACTGTATGCTATAATATTGAGCTACTCATAATGCTTATGGCTTTAAGGAAGTATTATTTTCCTAGAAGATATCACTGTATTTACTTGAATAAACAATGCTTTCCAGAGATCATATAAGGAACTGAAGGCTGATAAAATTACCGGAAATGACTTTGTATGATCAGAATGGCTTTCATCTGCATTTGGTTAGACCAAGCCCTGATTTCACTTTTCATCTGTGAACAGCAAGAGGCCAGCTGTGGCCAGAGTGGAATCAGGGTTATATTCAAGGAGGAATTGTTTAAAAAAAAGAAAAAAATAGTAGCACTTTTTAATAAGTCTTAGCAAAATATCTACTCTTTCTAAACATTTAAAGAAATAGATATAGGGGTTTCCACAAACTGTCAAAAGTGGAGGATCTAATTTATGACAAAATAAACCTTTGTGCTCAGTGTGGGAATAAACAGAATTATGAGGAGAAAATAAACAAAGAGAAGGAAAATATAAAATATACTGCCTTCAAGGCAGAAACAACTACATTTTACTTGGTGTTCCCAGATGTGGTAAGAGGAAATTTATGACAGCACACTGAAAAGCAAGATTCCCTTTGTGAAACCTTTCACATTTATTTAACTAAGCACAATCATTGAAAATGACCTTTATCCAAACCTTTCATAGTGGTCTTAAAATGATCTGAAATGACTGCCAGATATTCTTTAAATAACATTACTTTACTAAAAGTCATTACCCAGGGGAAATATTAAAGTACTGGCAAGTAAATACAGATCTATTTTCAGCAAAATATAATATATGTTTAATGAAAAATTGATTAACACATTAAACATCTTTCTCAGAAAGCTAACATATAATACAAATTATCTTAGATTTTTAGAACTGGCAGGGAACGTATGGTTTTCACATTCAAGGCATCTTATTTGCCTCTTAATGGAGATAAGTGTCATAGAAAAGAATCTAAAAAATAGAAATGTTGTTTACAAGTTAAAATGGTATAAAAAAGGGTTACACCTGAAAAAGTCTTTCCAAGACATGTTTTAACTAAATAAACTAAATTTTTATTTATATAATAATTCCTCCATTGTCAAAATCAGCATATAAGATTTGACCATCTCTATTTTTTCTTTTAATTTACATCCAATGAAAGATCAAAGGTTACCTAGCAGATTGGGGATGGAGGGATGGGTAAAAACATAGGTCAGGAATAATTGATAGTTGATTAAAAAGACGTATACTTGTGAATTCCAAAATTTAAAAAATTCCATCATTTTATAATGCAATTCTGTTTCAGTTAGCAAAATCTGGACATACTCTAGGGGGAGAAAGATTTTCCTCTATTAAGAGGATGATTAGTTCAGTAAATCATGGCTTTCAGATAAAGATGATTACTATATCTCCTTGCTGGGAAAAGAAGAAGGGGATAGTAGGTTCATTTCACCACAAAGTAATTATGCTGGGCTAGCACGTTACCATTTATCATGGCTGAAAGATGACACTCACTGTTAGCCAAGGGAAACTGCTACTCACATGCTCCCATCTAGATCAATACACCATGCATTTTTTTTTTCCTAGCAAAAAGTAATTATACAACAGAAACTTCACAATCAATACCTTCTCGGGCTAACTTAAAGTCAGCTATATAAGCATGAAGGTACAGTACTGTCAGCTGTCACTGAAGTCTACCCCATTAAATCCAAATTAAGCCTGTTTTCCTGTGCTATTAATAAAATCTTTTCTAGTGTTATTTCAAATCCTCAATACTGGTTCCTGATAAATAAGAAAGCGTTGTCAGGTTTTTTTGTTGTTGTTTTTGCTGGTAATAAAGCATATCAAGTTACTCTTAACCATACAGCAACATAGGAGAGTTGCCATTAATTAACCTATTAGTATTTTTTCAAGGAAATAAAAAGAATGTTGTTGTTTTTGCTGGTAATAAAGCATATCAAGTTACTCTTAACCATATAGCAACATAGGAGAGTTGCCATTAATTAACCTATTAGTATTTTTTCAAGGAAATAAAAAGAAAAAATAAAAAAAATTCACAAGGAAAAAACATCAATGTTTCTACTCAATGAAAATTGAAATACTTCTATAGAAGCATGTGTCCTAATCTTCCAGTTGAGGCACTGACCTTTGAACTTCTAAGATTCCAAAACAGAACATCTAAAATTTTGTAATTTGCAATTGAAGTTTTCTCCAGATAAACAATCCTTACAATTAGGGAGGAAGAATATATATAATTATACATATGTGTATTTTATATACACAGATAAAAATAGTTGTTACAATCATTTGAAAATCTATCCAAATGTCAATTTGACAACTGCTTTCTGCAAGATAGAGCTTAGTCTTATAAACCAATCTAATATATCAGAAAAGGTTAAAGGGCATGGAAAAATCACTACTTCAGTGAAAAAAATTTTGACATCCAATTTTCAAGCTGATTTATCAGTGGAAAGCTAAAATTGATAGGTTGCCATTACTGGGGAGCAGCCTGTCTAAGAAAGCTGTTACGAAACCTCTCATTTTGATTTAGTCACATTAATCAATACAAACCTATACTGTTTCAATTTTTAAAACATTGATCTTCTGCTATAAGCTTAGTGCAGCCACATTTATCAACAATCATAAAAAACTCAATATATATTTAAACATAGGTTTGGAAAGTAAAATGGCCAAATGAAATTCAGGTTTATTTGCCTAGATGGTTTAATCACTGTTATAAAATAATTGTTGAATCTTGTTAACCAAGAAATTGAGTTACATTTCTTTTTTATATTTTGAGATAATGATTACTTTTCATTTTGTTTGTTCTAAATTTTTAACCAGTCCATTGTTATTTCATAGGTTTCTCAGTTATTTAGTTATTGTTATATATTTATAAATATTATATAGTTTCTATCATATATTTAGAAAATACACATTTTATTAACAATCTGGCATATTGATATAATATACCATTATATTCACTATGAGTCTCTGTAGAAAATTACATAAAACTTTATAAGAAAATGGAAATAATGGGGAAAGGCTGTAAATCAGAGATGTTAAATGTTATTAACATCTACTTTCCACATGTGCATGGCACGGGGGTGAGCCTTATACAAAGCCAGTTAAATGGATACAGTCCCTGTCAATTCAGTATGAAACAGGTAACAATCAGGACAACATACCAGATATTTCAAGCTAACATGTTAAGTAAAAGAAAATATTAGTTTCTTAATTTTGTAAACCCAGAAACATATAATTTGTGTCCTTTAACCAGACAGAAGTAAAATGGTTAAATAAAAAAAGCAAGACAAAAAACTATTACGAAAAAATTATTAAAATTTTAAAAATTTACCTTATAGAATATTCACAAAGTACTCTGTAGATAATACATACATAAACTCAAGACCCCTATAACTTGCTAAAGGCTAAATTAATAAAGCTGAACTATTTTAGAACTTACTAAAAATGTTAACATAGCAAAGTTTTAAAAGGTTTGCCTGAAGAACAAAACTAATGTCAGTAGAAGAAGAAAATAAAATGCAATCAATGCAGGGTTTCAAACACAGGACATCTGAGCCAACATTACTTTTGTCATCACATGGTTTTTGTCATCAACAATTTTTATGAATAATTTTAGTCATTTTTCATTTTCTTAACTTTTTACATACTTAGTCATATTATCCTTCCATGTCTTTCCCAGCAATATAGCTATGTAAAAGATATCCCATTAACTCACTGCTGTGTCTGGGCTAGGAAGATGATGCTTGCACTATGTCTTGGCCATGCCCTGGCCTTCTCACCCGCAATGGTCTCTCACTGCTTTTCTTCTCTGTCTCTTCCTCCAGTCAATCTAAAAATTCACTTAAAGGCATTCTTTCCAACAACATATTGGCAACAATTACCCTAAGCATATGGAGCCCTGTAACTCTGAGTTATACTGAACTCTGTTACATGAGCATTAAAGAACAATCCCTATTCCATCTCTGCTGTTTATAGTTTATACACTGATTAGGCATAACTCATTTCTGGCTGACATTATTCTATTTTCTGTCTTTAGACAATATACTTTCTTCTATTCTCAACTCTGATTGCTCTTAAAAATTCTACCAAGCCAAATAACCCCCCTCATTTTAAAGCCACCTAATTCAAGGTATCTTCCTAGATGGGCTATTTTGATAAGTAACTTCCTCTAAAGACTTGTCTAAATTTCTCTTCCATGAATTCTCTTATCACTCAAATTTCCCCAGATCTGTGAGGTACTGGTATGTATGATAAGTTAAAGTAAGATGTATATCCTGCCAGCATTAATATATTTAAAAACAGAGGGCAAAGTAACTATATTATGAATCATTAACTGCTGGTCCACAGGTTATACAAAGGTCGGTGACATGAGGGAATCATGTGCTGCAGTGGCATTGTTAACACCAGAATGATTACTCATCTCTTTGGAGCAAAAGTTTGAATTAGAAATATAGCCCATAACAGTCTAAATTAGGGGCTAAACCTAATCAAAGTTTCCTTTGTTACCAAAGGTAACCATTTTCATTTTTGTTCAACTTAGCCTATGAATTTTTAGATCATGTTACAAAATGTACCCATTTTCATTATTATTAAAGTGGATAATTATATAAATAACTATTCTTTTTGAAAGCTGTGACAAAAAAAAAAAGTTAATGAGAAAAGAATAATCCCGTACTTCCAGGCTTACGTAGGAATGATGCTATGAATTTTTAGATCATGTTACAAAATGAACCCATTTTCATTATTATTAAAGTGGATAATTATATAAATAACTATTCTTTTGGAAAGCTGTGACAAAAAAAAAAAAGTTAATGAGAAAAGAATAATCCCGTACTTCCAGGCTTACGTAGGAATGATGAGAACAATTCACTAATTTTTTCATTAATTCATTCATTTTACAATTACCTATTGACAATGGTATGTGTAGTTAATGTTTTCTGACAGGTATTACTTACAACCTAAAAGGCATTGTGCTACATAAAAATAAGAACACTACTAATTAGCATTTTATCTACATAGTACTTGTTTCTTCTTTTATCTTGCCTGTACTTCTGACTATAAAGGCTAACCCTTGAGGTGCTTCAATAAATGATAAATAAAATATAACTAAATTACTTGCTCTGAAAATTAAGATAACAAAGAAAGCACCAAAAATAAAATGAAGAAAATGGTAAAGGAATTTTTATCATTCCAAATGAAACTTGTGGCCATTTGCCTCTTGTTTAAGAAGTCACTGAGCTAATAGGATAAAGACGTCATCATGAAGAGATGCTGGCATCATTACTACTAAAAAGAAACCTTGTTATCATCACGTCATTAGGATTTCAGCACTAAATGATAAATATCCTGGCTAGTACCCTATATAAGATGTTTCCCCTCACATTCATCACCAAGAGGTACTATATTGCTTGTTTCCTTTTCTCCAATGCCCTGTGACCTCATTTTAACATTCAGTATCATATGACATGAATGACTATTATATCTGTCATGGCTGCGTAATAACTGTTTTTTCCTACTCCTCATCAATTTAGTTTTGCAACTGAGAAATAAAATCAGACATAGAATAATATAAAATAAAAAACAGGAAAGAAACAAACTATTTTTATGAATACAAAATAATGTCACTATAATAATTAGTCATATAAACTAGTTTGGACGGATAGAAAATTTCATTAAAGATCAAGAAGATTACACTCTTTTTATTATGAACTCCCAGTTCTGATTTAGTATCACTAAAGGCAGGTCATGACCTCTCAAGACTTATTTCCTTATCTGTAAAATTGAGTTGCCTACAGAACCAGGTCTAATCTTTTCCTGGGCATTCAAGATCCTTCTTGGTTGAATTTGAATTCTACTTTGCAGTCTTATCTTTAACTACTAGCATTTTCATACTTTATTCTGAATAATTTAATATTTCTCAAACAAGCTTGGCTATTTCAACTCTGTGCTATTCCTTGGGACTGGAAGTCTGTATATTCATCTATTCATAAATTATACAGGCTAGTTAATGCCTCACTCAAATATTATTAAATATTGCTTTATATTAATACTGTAATTACCTAAGAATTGGTATGCTGTCACAATTTAGACTGTACCTCCTTGGTGATCAGACTGATTCTTAGGTATCTTTGCATTCTACATGGTATATATCACAGTAACCTGCTATCTCATATTATAAATGTCTAATATGTATTAATTTGGAGGGAAGAGGGTATATTTCTCCAAATGACATATTAATTGAACTATCAATTAGCTAACAAAACAACAACTTAAGTGCCAAAAAAATTGCTAGAGTGTAGGCAATTAAACTGTTGAGAAGTTTACATTCTGAAAAGTCATTATCTAGTTTAATAATTGCCTTTTGATAGTTTAATATTACAATACCAATCAATACAATCACCATATAATTGGAAAAAGAAGAAAAATCATATGACAATTATAATTTTAAAAAGCATATGACAAAATTCTATACCTATTCAGGACAAAGACTTTTAACAAACTAGGACAAGGAAGACAACTTCCTTAGTCTGGTAAAGAATATCTACGAAAAAGCAAAACAAAAAACCATATGACAAATACCACAATTATGGCAAAATATTTCAAAATTTCCCTTGTCACTGGGAACAAGACAAGAATGCCCATTGTCATACTCCTATTCAACACTGTACTGGAGATCCTAGTCATTGCAGTAAAGCATAAAAACAAATAAAAGTATGCAAAATGAAAAAGACAAACTGAAACTGTCAAAATTTGCAAATGATCTAACTGTGCTCACAGAAAACCTAATAAAATATACAAGCTATTATAATTAGTAAATGAATTTAGCAAGGTTATTGAATAAAGGTCTATGTAGAAAAACAGTTGTATTCTATATATCAGTCTCAAACTCATAGTTAAATTTAAAAAATCATACCATTTACAGCAGCTTCAAAAAACATAAAATACCTAGGAATAAATCTTATGAAAGATGTGCAACACTTCCATATTGAAAACTACAAATTACAACCAAGAGAAATAAAGATGATTTATATAGAGAGGCATTTAGCAAATAAATGATGTCATTTGATATCAATATTATAAAGATGTCAATTCTCTCCAACTTATTATATAGATTCAATGCAATCTCAATAAAAATCCCAACACTTATTATTTGCAGTAATTGGCAAACTGATTCAGACAATTAACATGGAAATGCAAAAGCCAAGAATAGCCAAGTCAATCTATGAGAACTACAAAGTTGAAGGGCTTACACTACCAGGTATCAAGACCTATTTATAGAGCTACAGTAATTAAGACAGTATGGGACTGATGTAAAAATTGACGAATTGACCGACAGAACTGAAAAGAAGGTCCACAAAGTCCAGACACAGGCTCAGAAGCTTAGTACAGTGGGGAAAAGGATGGTCTTTCCAGTAAACAGTGCTGGGTCTATTGAATATCCATGCAAAAAAACGTTAATCTTGACTTCTATCTCATGCCACATACAAGTCTAGATGGGTTTCAAATCTGAATGTAAAAGTCAAAGCAATAAAGCTTTGGAGCAATAAAACTAGGAGAATATCTTTGTGATTCTGAAGTAGGTGAAGACGCTTTAAACAAGGACAAAAATCACTAGCCATAAAAGAAAAAATGATAAATTAGACTAGAACAACTAGAAATAAAAAAGTGAAAGGCAATCCACAGAGTGGGAGAAGATATTTGTAATACATACATCTGATAAAGGCCTCAGATCTGGAATATATAATAAATTCTTATAAAACAGTAAGAATAAAAAGACAACCCAATGGAAATATGGGCAAAAGACTTATACAAACATTTGACAAAAGAAGACAGGAAATCATCAGGAAAATGCAGATTAACACTATAATGCAATACATTATACTACCACCTGAATGGCTGAAATGAAAAAGACAGAAAATGCCATGTGTAGGTGAGAATGCAGAGCAACTAAACACTGTGGAAAACTGTTAAGCCATAAAGCTAAACATAAATCCGCACTATGACTCAGCACTTCTAATGCTAGGTATATGCCCAACGGAAATATATTTGTTCATCAAAAAAATATATTTTTTTAAACCAAATATGTACTAGGACTGTTCACAGCAACACTATTCATAATAGTCAAAGTTTGCAGCACTATGACTCAGCACTTCTAATGCTAGGTATATGCCCAACGGAAATATATTTGTTCATCAAAAAAATATATTTTCTTAAACCAAATATGTACTAGGACTGTTCACAGCAACACTATTCATAATAGTCAAAGTTTGCATAACAGACAAATAAATTTGGGTATATTCACATAATGGACTATTATATAGCAATGAGAATAAACAATCTAAAACTATATGCAACAATATGGAGGAACGTCACAAATGTAACACTGGGCAAAAGAAACCAGAAAAAAAGAGTTCATGCTATATGATTCCATTTATAAAAATACAAAAGTAGGCAAAATAAATGTACGCCATTAGAATTTAGGATAGTGGTCACCTTGGCATGGTAAGGAGTATAATGGGACTTCTAGAGTGATGGTAATGTTCTGTTTCTTTATCTAAGATGGTAACTGCAGAGGTGTTTTCAGTTTTTAAAAATCCACTGAGCTGTTCAATTATGATATATGCACTTTTCCGTACATGTCATACTTTAATACAAAGTAAAAAAACCCAAAAAACACCACCACCGTTTGCTTCCTTCTTTCATTTTGTAATATCTATGGTCCATATCACTGGATATTTGAAATCCAAATCCACCAATTTGAGTTAATTGTAAAATAAAATTTACCCGAGACCCAAAAGACCCTGAATTTACTTGTGTTCTTTACCAACACATGAAGGAAAATTACAAAGCTAACTTTATAAGCAGGGGCTGTTAAATGGCAGCCAATGTTATCATATGGTTTAAATGTATGAGAATATCTCCAAAATGTGTTTTGAATGACCTATTACGTTTTATGAAATTTGACCACACACATTCATTTCTATAAATCTTTATCTTTTAGATTCCACTAGCAAAACTGACTTATGCCTGTGAGGAAGAGACACATTATTAGGGCTTTGTTTTTCAGAGGCCATGCCAAGTACCTAGACAAAAGAGATTTCTGGTAATAGGGACCCCTGAAATGTTAGGTAGAAAGAAGCAAAATTAGATTTACCTTATTTAGTGTTGGCCTATTCCTAGATAAACACATACATACATATATAAACAAGTACGCTCATTACCCTGTATGTCTAAATTATTTTTTTCCCCAAGACAGTAAGATTCAATGGTCATATTTTATTTTGTTCTTCCAATCCTAAAGTTACACTGTAAACAAAATAAGTGTAATGGCTCTCTGAAAAGCTACTATGATAGAACTCTATCTTTTCTGAGTGCGATCTTAAAATGATTAGTGAAGAGCTCGCAAAGACTAGAATAACAAATACAAAATTTCAATGAAAAGACCCAAATTAGTGTTTTTGTTTCAGGCAAGAGGTGAGCTTATGTACCTGTATGCATCTCTGCGGTTTATTTGTTTGCTTTGATTGAAGAAATGAAAAATAGGGATAACAGAGATCACAAACATGGGACTGGACTGTTGGAAAGTATCAGAATTTACTGTGAAGTTGCTGTGAAGGCAGGGGTCAAACGGCTGCCAAGATGATATAATATGGTATAGCACTGGGCCAACATAGCAATTTAAAATCAGTTAGAGACAACTGGAAAGCTGAATATCTGGGATGGATAGGTACAAATCACTGGGATCTGAACTAGAGGCTTATTCAATGAAATAGGTAAATTTTATCGGGGTTATGGAATAAGACATAGCACCTTGGTACTTCATGACAGTTATATGTTTCAGATGTAAAAGTTTGAAAACATTTTTATTTGGGGGAAATTAACCATCAAAACTTAGTGAATAGAGATTACTGATACACAAGAAAGGGAGATATCCTGTGCAACTCTAATCCCCAAAGGACAGTTCCTTCTCACAGCCAGCCTCAAAAATTCAACCTAAATCGACTCTGTAGTCCTTCACTGGCAGAGGATTAGGTTCTGCTTTATGTCTCTCCAATACTTGGACAGAGGGCAAATTAGCCTCTTTCCCTACCTAGTGTTTCATCATTGCTGCCACTGGTCCTTGCTGCTCATTAGTTTAATATTACTTTTGATCAACATCAATAATATGCCGTGGTAGCTCACTGAATCTTCCACAGCTGGTAGGGATGTCTGTCTCTTCCTCTCATTTCTCTTTGGTCCAAGTGTAAAAACAACCAACCTACCAACAAACAAAACATCTTGGAGCATAAACTTGGTTTTTATTAGCTTTTGCCTCATTTCTTAGCTTTTTAAGGAGACAATGAAAACAAAGAATGTGTGATTATCATAGCCTTTTCATTACCACAGAATTTATCCTCTCGCCAGACTGGAAGGAGACCTGAAAAAATGCTAGGATTGCTATAAGCATTCAATACATGAGCTCCCCAGGCTGCTCAATGGTGTAGCACATGGGTAACCCTCAGCAGACTTACAGTAACTTTTCTGCGATCCCCCTCTATTAGAGCAAGTGTCCACAAATTCACAATCTCTTTTCTCAACTACTTTAAACTCTAAATCCTCTTCTTCTTCAACAGTCTAACAATCCAGAAGGGAAGATATCCTATTTCTCCTATCATCAATCTCACCCTAAAGACTCCAGCCTTCTGGAAACTATTCTTCAGGTCTTGAGAGCAATTCTAGAAAACTGAGATAATTTATAGAATAAATGAAAAGCAAAAAAAAAAAAAAGAAAAAAAAGAAAAACGAACTAAAAGGCATGTATGACACCAAAGTATTTGCCTTTTTTCTAAAATAATGTCACTTGCAAATGTGGACTCTATGAATAGTAAGATATAATTATATTTTAGTTTAAGTGACAGAAGTTCTAAATAAGGAAAATAGGAAAAAATTTAGGCTTCTAAAAATGTTTACAGACTCGTAGACCATAACAGTGCAATTCAATCTAACTAAATTTAAAATGAAAGAGACAACATTCTTAAAAAGAGGCAAAGGCTTTTTCACTCAAGAATGATTGAGACATTCAAATATGGCAGACATATCAATGAACAAATACCAGACAGCAACTTTATAATGCTTAAGGGCTCTGTACTTTACAATGGCACCCTTAATGGAAAAGTTAATGTAGCACTGAATAAAAGTGAGATGCTCAGCTGATGCAGTAAAACCTTTCGATCATGGAAATAATATATCATTTTTCTTCTCTATTGCATTATTGACCAAAAGCAAAATTAAAAATAAAAAATAATAAATAAAAATAAGGGTTTATGATTTATAGTATCCGATTAGCCCCTGACAAAATGCATTCTACACATCTTTTCCTTATAAATACTTCTAAGGAGAAAATATTTAACACAGAAATATTATATTTCAAATATTCAAGTGGTAACAATTAAGTAACTGTAAACAACAAACAGTCATATTAATTCAGATAGCTATGAACTAAAAAAAGTAAGTGAGGAAGCATGCACAATATTTTTGCTAAATTCCCTAATTTTTTGGACAATATATTCAAGATAACTTGTTATTACAAAGCCATTGTTCTGTCATTTATTATAAATTTCAACCTTACAAATGCTATGATTACATATATAGTTTCTGGGAACTTGTGTTAGATATTTGCAAGATAGTCACATAATAATGCATGTCCCTTGTTCATATTATATAAAAAATAGTCGCACATGTCCTTTATGTAGTGGAAGTTAAGAATGAAATATGTGAATGTGTATTTTTAACCACGATTCAGTTAACAGGAGGGGAAGAAAAACAAAATGTCAAAGTCAAGAGGATAAGTTTTAATACAATCTTATTCTTTGAATAAACTGGAGAAGATTTTCTAGGATTTCCTTTTTTTGAAACAACTCCAAAAAAATATTGTAACCTTCTTAAATTTCATTTGACAAATTTATTAAAAACCTGAACATATAAAGCAGCACATGATTACGGTGTGTGAGATGGCCTAGAGTTGATATGGCATGACTAAAAGTTCTTAAATCAAAATAGATGTTTTAGGTTCTAATTCAAAAATCATAAGAAATGGTTGGGAGAATGTGGTGCTGGTAAAACCAGGGTCACAGGTTTGGATCCCCTTACTGGCTAGCTGCCAAAAAAATAAACTAAAAGAAATGAATGTACCTAAATTTCAAATCAGCTTTTAACTAGGCAAATAAACATACAATCTGGTAGAAGTATTCAAAACTTGTGTGTCTACTTTTTTGAAAGTACAGGAAAGTAGTGCTGAGGTGATTTATAGATTAATAATAATTAAAACTTGAGTAATAAAAAAATTTAGATACATTTTAATTTTAATAATTTTAAAAAAACTGCAAGAAAGTTTTAAAATCAAAGGCTGAATTTCTGACTTTACCACATTGAAGTTGATATTGTTTCGACGGAAAAGCTTTTACAAATGAACAATTCTCTGCCATAGTTTTATTCAGGAAAGTTATTTTTACTATTTGTAAAAATACAATGCCAATCAATAAATGTTTTCATTTCAATAATAGAAGTATAAAGGAAAACCATAAGGTAAATAAATGACTAAAAATGAGAATAGTAAGGATATCTGTAAATTTTGGGAGTTTGAAATATGCTGGCGAATATTCTGATGACCAAATACAATACTGTACATATTTAAATTAGATAAATAAAACAGTAAAAATGTTAATAGGTTATTACTTAAATTTCCTTTTAAATTTATTACCAATTAGACATATTCACTTATTCAATAAACATTTGGTAAAAGTACAGAATTTCATGTTTTCTGATTTATGCTGCACAATTCTATAGGTAGTTATTAACCCACATATTACAAATGAAGGATATTGAAGCTTAAAGAGGTCTGAAAATTTGCCAAACCTATAGAGATATGAAGCACTGGAGATGAATTTTGAATTCAAGTCTGAGTCCAAAGCTCCAACATATAGTTACTTAATACTTCTAAGTTGATTTTAATAACGTATTTTACACTCCAACAATATTTGTTTAGTTTTCTTATGTTCAAAATCTTCCAAATGATGGACCCAAAATTAGAATCCTATCAAATACATAAAATATTGTAGTTAAAATAATTTTAAAATCCTGAATAATAATATTCAGTTTTTCCATACTTCAAGGTAATGCAGAAAATTAGAGGTGGAGGCAGAGGTAAAATATACTCTTGTTTAATCTTTTATTCAAACTTAATAACTTCTAAAATGTTAGTGTATGTGCCCAAATAACTATATTATTATTATTATTATCATTATTATTATCAATAATTGCTACTATTTGGGCACATTTGTTAACATTTCAGAATTTTTTGGAACCAGTCATAAGTACTTTGAATACTTTTCTTTCTTTTCCTTTCTTGTCTTTCGATCATTCTTACTCAGTAAATATTTGTTTACAGACCACCTCTTATGTGCCAGGCACTCTGACACATACCAAGAACTTCAACTCCTGAAAAACATAAAGTTTTGACAGTTAAGTTAAAAAAGTAAATATACAGTATGACAGGAATATTAACTAAATAAAAGGGTGTTATGGAAGCTGAGAGAAGGAAGAACTAAACCAAAGTGGTAAGAGTTAAGTTTAGTTTCATACACTTTAAGACCTTAAAGTTTACTGATAGAGTTGGGATGTGCTGTGCCCCCAAAGCTCGCTCATGTCAAAACCTGATCCCCAACTTGGCAATGTTGGGAAAGGTTTGGGTTATGGGAGCAGATCCCTCCTGAATAGATTAACACCCTGGGGGTGGGTAGTGAGAGTTATTTTATTAGTTCCTGCAAGACACTGGCACCTCATGACTTTATCGCTCACTCTATTGCTTCCTCTCACCATGTGACCTGCTTGTACCCACTGGCTGCCTGCCACTTTCTGCCATGATTAGAAGTAGCCTGTGGCCCGCACCAGATGCAGCTGTCCCAGAATCGTAACCCAAATAAACCTCTGTTCTTTATAAATTACCCAGTCTCACGTATCCTGCTGTAAGCAACATGAAAATGGAAGAATACAGATATCTAGTTAAAGATATCGAGTAGAAAGTCAGAAATTCTGATCTGAGGCCATGGGATTTTAACAAAGGTCACCCAATGTTTGTTTCTTAAAGTCTATTTTGTTTGCTTATTTGTTTGTTTTTGTTATGTAGGTTTTTCTCTAGATAATCATTAAGGTATTCTAGTACTCAACCAAACTGGCAGACTATCATAAAAGTGCTTGGTTCTAATATATATCAGCGTTCTATATTAATATAACAATAAATATGTTCCTTGAGTGGTTTGGGTATATTTGTTTATGGGCAAAAGCTGGAATAGTGGATCATTCTTAGCAATCAATACTCTCTAAGCCCAGCATTTAAAAGAAAAAAATACTGAACTGAGTTAATATATTATGTTTTAGGTGTAATTTAGATATTTCTGTAATTCCATATGATGAAGAAGTTACCTCATTTGAAAAACAAATAGCAAGGAGTGATGTAATAACAACTAAAATCTGCATTTGCATATTTTTAGTCTTCACAGGCTACCTAAGAGTCAGGTACTGCATTAATAATGTTAATGTTAAATGTTTTAAAAATACTTCAGAGAGCTACTTTTAAATATCTGAAGTGTGAATTGTTCCAAGAAAAGAAAACAAACAATACTAGTGTTAATAATGGTAAAGGGATTTATAATAAATTGACAGAACAAAAATAAGTAATTTTCAATTGCAGAAAGATGAATAAGATTGCGATTTCAAAATGAAAACCATTTTAATGGCATAGTTTCAAGAGGGGACAGAATAGAGCTAGAGAAGAAATTCAAGAAATGCAAAGTGACAGATCTGAAAGGTATTTCATTCCTCTGGGTTCTACATTACACAGCAAAATTAGAAAAGCAGAGAGCAGTCACAAAACCTGGGTCAGGAGTATTTATTTAAGGTTCTTTGTGAGATGACCACCATTTTACTGATCAAATCTGGGTTGACCAAAGTTGAAGTTTAATGTAAAATAATCTGCGGAATGGTAAATAAGAAATAGTTATGAGTAATCTGAGAAGAAATCTTTATTTTCTTTATAGATTAAACAGACCTTATAAAATGCAGAATTACATAATAATAATTGCTTTATAGATTTTACTTTAATCTAAATTAAGTATCCACAGACATGATTCTCCTCAAGGGAATGATTACATGGCCCTCTTCACTTAAGTGCCCTGTGAACTATTAATACTTGGAACCAATATTCCCATAATTGTGACATGACACCATCAGATTTACTGAAAGGAGAAAATTGTAATGATCCATCAGTTATTATATACTTAATGATTGATCCTAAAGAAATTAACAGGTATTTTGCTAGTTGTCTACTTCATATGTGTGTTAACTTACTGCTTAGCGATGTGTATTACAGTACCCTAAGAAACACTCAGCTTACTCAGTTGGGTAAATCTAGATTACAACCTTTACAACTATATTTGGTGTATTTTATTGCCTGGCCCTCAAAAGTGTTTTTTTCATCCAAAAGCCAGCTGTATTTAATTTTTAAGATTTATGTTAAGACTCAAAAGGCATAAAACTTCTATTTATGTAATACCCCATTTCCTAACTCTGAACAATATCTTCATGTATAGAGTGACTACAATTTGGTAACTATTTACTGAATAATAATAATAGAAAAGAACAACACTTGGAAGAAAACAGTTTTAAAACTGTCCCTAAGGAGATATTGCTACAATTTATAGCTTCCAGATAAATCATATGAATCAAATTTTTAAGGCTTATATCTGCTTAAAAGGCTATTAAAATAGAAAAAAGTATTCTTCTTGGGGCTCAACTGTCTAAATCTAAAGTAAAATAGCTGATCATTTGTTTACTGACATATTAACATATCAACATTATCTTCATGAAATATTTTTTTAACTTGATGTTAGTGATCCAAGATTAAATTAGTAAAGATACCTAATTCATCTTATTTTTTCTGAAGACTTATATGTCATATTAATGACTGGTCTTCTTTTCTGACAGGCTTCAAAGCCTTAATTTTCAAATGTTTCTTGTGCCTGGGTAACTACTAAAAATGCTTATGAGGGTCTTTTCAGTTATGTTATACATATTTCTATAATACTCTTTATATAAAATAAATTCTATGATTTTTCACAGATTTCACACTATATAGCATACTTTTGGTGTTTAGAATTTCTTTGTCATGCAAAGTACAAAATTCCATTCAAAGAAAAGGAATAGAAGTTTTACCACCTCAAACTACACAGCCAAAGTTTTTTCAGGTAAGAAAAATGGGTGGGAGGCAAACGTAACTTACTTTAAGATCATTTTATCTTATAGATCTATTATTTAAGCAATGAGCACATATTGCATTTACTTTTACAGAGGATGCTGAACCAAAGTTGTATTTTTTATGGTTTGTGGACATGGGCTCTGAAATATAGTATACTGAGATTGAGAGCTTAGTTCCTTTTAGTTTCTTCCATTCATTTTTCCTAGTGCTGCATGTTAATTATTTTTCTTGAATGTCCCAATGTCCTCAATTTTTTTCCCTGAATGCCTCAATAGTTGCTTATAAAAAGGGAAGAGGGGAACCTAATGAAATTAAAAGTTTATGTTTGAGGAATTATATAACCACTAATATTAAAAACATTTAATATAGACAAAATTAACAACTGAGATGTTATACAATAAAAAATAAAATAAAGCTATATATTAAAATATCTTTGCAAAAAGACTTTATTTTTTTTATAATCTTGGGTGTACTAAAAATTTTAAATTGCTTTTTAAAAAAGCCAATTACAATATGTATATGTATTTATACCTATTTTTTCTTTTAATAGTATGACTGTTAGATACAGCAAATATTATCATAAAATAGAAAATAAATTATAATGAATAATTATTTTCTAGTAAGTATTATTTGCTAGAAAAAAAGATTGGTAGAATGCTTCTGTAATATTGCCTATTTGGGTCATACTTATTTCATCATCTAGTTAATTTCTAAAGTTGAAACATTACATTTTGATGTTCATCTGTTTTATTGAACTACCCACAGGGAGATTTATGGGTATGTTATCATGTCAAGATTAAGTGAACAGTGATGACAGTAAACAAGCCATTTCTCTATATTCCAAAAGGTTTAACTCGGTTACTTAAAATGCCATAAACATAAATAGTCTTCTCTCTCTACAGTGTTTCCATGACAGATGACTTCAAAATACAGCACTCCGGGGCAATAGTACTCTCCAAGTAAATAAGCAACTCTTATCACTGACAAATGACACTAAAGTACTTGTGAGTACACATATCAAAAAATGTTTCACAATCTAATGCATTCAATTTTAGTGTGCATATAATATAGAGCAATATCATTGTAAACAAATTTACTCATTTCATTTACAAAACCAAACATATATACAGTCATAAAAATTAGATATTTGTAGGGAAAAAAATGTTAGAATTCAAATTCCTAAACCTTTTAACATGGCTTTGCATGATTTTCAAAAATGTAATGAGTTGAGCATATTGTTTTAGAAAATGCAGTGATATTTAAATGAAAATGTCTAAACTAAAAAGCAGGCTTATAAAACAATAATCACAGTAAAAGAGTCCAGAGATTTATCTAACCTACCTAATAATGTGCCATCTTCAATGATTCCAACAAAAATGACTTATAGTCTGCCAAGATACCAGATGTTACTGCTTGAAAAACATTTTCTATAGTTTGGTAAATGCACATTTTAATTAGCAGCTAAACGAATGACTAAGGGATTATGATAACCTCACTTCAACTCCAGGAACTTGTAGTAAATAGCCAAAAGTTTTAAACTTTAAGCCATGTGTAAGCCAAGGAGAAGTTTCATTAATGTGGGAATCCAAAACACTAATTTTATTTTAAAACCAATGCCTTTTCCATGGCAGAGAAAGTAGTCTAATATTTTTGAGATTTGTTATTTTATATTTGCATATTGAATTCTTCACTATCATCATTTGTGTTTTATGTAATTCCAACTCTAAGTATCATGCATTTTACAAAGTATCTTTCTTCTGAAAGACTTATTAAAATAATTATCCTAATTTTCAAAAAATCTATATATTTTAGAGGAAAAAGCAGCAGAAATGATGCTGGCAATCACTTGGGTCATACAGTTTTCAGCCTGATCACCTTCACATCCAAATAACAGACCTTTTGGTCCTGAACCATACAATCAGTATTGAGCTACATCACCTGGTCTTCTCAAATAACTGATCTTACCAATGTGACCTGTATTAGAGTTCTACTCGGGAAAATGAATTTTGACAGGCCTTTAAAGCTTTGTTATCCTGTGTATTGAGCTACATCACCTGGTCTTCTCAAATAACTGATCTTACCAATGTGACTTGTATTAGAGTTCTACTCGGGAAAATGAATTTTGACAGGCCTTTAAAGCTTTGTTATCCTGTAATGTATTTTCTACTCCTCTACATTTGCACCTGCATTATGTTTTGTTTTATGAAAGATGAACTCTGAGACTCTTTTAAGGATCTTGCTGAATCCTGCAATACTACCTTATACCTCTCCGCATCTGGGGTTATCTACCAGCCTCCCAGGTTATTCCTCTCATTTATTGAAGACTTAGAAGATGCTGACAATCTTCTTTTTTATCCCAATACTGGAATTATCATGGGTAATTCATCGTTAAGTGCCAAATACAAGATTTCACCCTTTCAGTTCTTGACCTCCTGATTACCATGATCTTCAACTTCCCTCCACTTAACCATTTTCATTACCACATTCAGGATTTGTTGATTTTGGATTGCTGTATTTCTGAAATCTTAAATTCAAATATCCTACAACTTCCTATCCTTCCAGCTCACTGATGCTTGTTTTCTTGACCCCTTTATTTTCTGCATATCAATCTCCTTCTCTCTTTACTTATCTTCCTTAACTATCACAGACTAACCACACGCTCATAGGCTAACCACAAGCTCTATCACTTCAATAATTTTCTTACTTGTGTCTTAAAATCCTTGCCCCTTTGCCTTGGTGAACCTACCCAGTCAGATGCAACTCTGGAAAAATCCATCTTCTAAGTATTTTCAGTGCTTGGAAGAAGAGAGCATATACTCTAGATGTATTGCTGATGGGACTTGCTGATGGACGATCTGTGTATACGGGTAATATGGGGAGAGGAAGGGCTAAGGAAAAGAAGCAAATCAAGGATGTTTCCTAGATACCCTTTATTGGGAGAATGGAAGAGAGGATATTTGTTGGGGGTTAGAAAAATGTGTTTTGCACATGTTTAAGAAGGTTATCACATGTATAAGAGTAACCTCACATCATATGGAGCTCTATTTTCAACTTCCTGGTAGACACTTCCACTAGAACACAGCACAGGCAAGGCAAACTCAACATCATCTTCTTCCCTGTACACCAGCCCCTTTTGAGCTTTTCAGTCCAAGAATGGCACCTCCATTCACTCAGCAAGTGACGACAGCAACTCAGGCAACATCCCTGATTCTTCCCTATTTATTCAATCAGTAAGTCATAATAGTTCTACCTAACTTTAGATTTGTTTTCTGTCTATTAGAGCAGTTAGAATTAGTAACCTTAATTAGAAAACAAGGAGTTGAATGTCAAAGATTCAAATGCCCAAGGGGGAAAAAAAAACAACTAAAAACTGCTCCATGGTTACAGTATCTTTGAACCAAACAGATGTCTTGGGATAGTATTAAAAAGGGCTGGGCCAGGGAAACAGAATGGATCAGAAAAATACGCAAAACTCTCCACCCCATCGTATGCCAACCCCTTCAGAACAAGCAGGATCTTGGATCCAGAAGACCGGAGCCCTCTCTTTTCAGCAGACATTAGAAGTACTCCTTTTATAAAGAGCTGAACTATCCCAAAGGAGAGGCGAACACAGAGGCTTTTGGGGGTTAAGGAGACTGAAGTAACTGGAATTTGGGTAATTTATTCTGAGGCTGGGAAGGTGATATAAGAAGGGGGTCTTAAAAGTGATAGGGTAAATTTACTTGCAATGAAATGGCAGAAACATATATGGCTAACCCCTAGGTGCCATGGCTCCTTTCCACAATATAGAAACTAATGTCTCATTTTGGCTACAAACAGACCTACCTTCAAGCACAAATCAAGCATATCTCCAGAACCCAGTGTGAAATGACGACCACAGGACCTTACACTAGTAAGATGACTAGAATCTCTGCCTAATCTTGGAGTGTGTTTGTGTGTGAATTTTTTACTAGACCCATGTAGGGGACTCAGCAAATTAAAATGAATTTAAATAAATACCACAATGTGGTGGTTGCAGTTGGTACCCATCATAGAAGGCAACAGTAAATGTCTGAATATAAGGGAAACAGGAGTGGGACCAGGAAGTGACAGTGAATATGACTGTATGAAAATATTCCAAACCCAGAATTTATTTCAAAATGTTACAATTTTCATTTCATAGCTCTACCTGATCTTGCTTACTTTATGTTTTAGTGTTTATATTACTTTATAATGTTTATTTTATGTAACTTTTAAGTTATTATTTTGACTTTAAACTCTTGAGACAGTGAGTGTGAGAAGTCTTGTTTTGGAAGTGTAGAATATCAGGTTGAAATAAAAAAAAAAATGTCTTCTCATGTGGCCTGTTATGTTCATTTTATATGACTCCTGTGAAACTATAACATAGCATTCTAGGAAGCTTCATAGCTATTAAAAAAACATGGGCTATGAATATATTTATTGTTGGAGCAGGTGTTTTTTTTTTTGAGGAAGGGTAAGTCATTGCACAGAGTTACTCACAGTGTTACTCACAGTGCTTTGGCTATTCAGAGTCTTTTGTTGCTCCATATGAATGTTAAGATTGCTTTTTAAGAAAAATTTTAAATTCATTATTAGCATGTTCATTCTTACAAATCATTGATATTTCTTTATGCCCTTTACCTGACCTATCACTTCCCAAATCCCCTCCCTCCCTCCTGCCAATCTCTAGTATCCTTAGGTTTGTTCTCTCTTTCTGAAAGTTCACTGTATTGTTGTAGTCTTTTCTTTCTTTCTTTTTTCTTTCCTTTATTCCTTCCTTCTTCCATCCTTCCCTCCCCACCTCCCTTTCTTTCTTCCTTACTTCCTAGCAGCCAGTTTGAGTGAGAACATTTGGTATTTCTGTTTCTTTGTCTGGCTTTACTTAACATAATTTTCTCCAGATTTATCCATATAGTTACAAATGGCAAAATTTCATTCTTTTTATGACTGAGTAGTATTCCATTGTGTATATATACCACATTTTCTTTATCCAGTCATCTGTCAATGGACACTTAGGTTGGGTCCATATTTTGGCTTGCTTTGGCTATTTGGGGTCTTTTGTTGCTCCATATGAATGTCAGGATTTTTTTTTTTTTATTTCTATGAAGAAAGTCATTGGTATTTTGATGGGGATTGAATTGAATCTGTAGATCACTTTGAGTAGTATGGATATTTTCACAATGTTAATTCTTCTAATCCAACAGTATAGATTGTCTTTCCATCTTTTTGTGTGCTCTTTAATTTCTTTCAACAGTGATTTGTAGTTCTTGTTGTAGACATCTTTCACCTCCTTGGTTAAATTTATTCCTAGGTTGTTTTTGTTTTGTTTTCTTTTTGTTGACTATTGTAAATGGGCTAGCTTTTTAAATTTCTTTTTCTGCTAGTTTGTTGTTGGAGTATAAAAACACTACTGATTTTTATGTGTTGATTTTGTATCCCACAACTTTACTGAAATTGTTTATCAACTCTAAGAGTTTTGTTGTAGAGTCTTTAGGCTTTTCTATATATAGAATCATGTCACCTGCAAACAGGGACAATTTGACTTCATCTTTTCCAATCTGGATGCCCTTTATTTCTTTCTCTTGCCTGATTGCTCTGGCTAGTATTTCCAATACTATGTTAAATAGGAATGGCGAAAGTGTGCATCTTTGTCTTCTTCCCATTCTTAAGTGAAAAGATTTCAGCTTATCTCCATTAAGAATAATATTAGTAGTGGGTTTGTTGCATATGGCTTTTACTGTGTTGAGATACTGTCCCTCTATACCTAACTTTCTGACAGTACTAATCAAGAAGCAATGCTGAATTTTGTCAAATGCTTTTTCTGCATCTATTGAGAGAATCATAAAGTTTTTGTCCTTGATTGTATTGATATGATGTATCACATTTTTTGACTTGCATTATTTGAACCATCCTTGCATTCCTGGAATGAATCCTACTTGATCAAAGTGTATAATTTTTTTTTGATGTGTTGCTATATTCTATTTGCTAATAAATTATTGAGGATTTCTGTGTCTATGTTCACCAAAGACATTGGCCTATAGTTTTCCTTTTTTGTGGTATCTTTGGTTTTATATAAGGGTGACGTTGGCTTCATAGAATAAGCTGGAGAGAATGGCCTCTGTTTGAATTATTTGGAATAGTTTGAATTAATTCCTCTTCACAGACTTGGTAGAATTCAGCAGTAAGGCCATCTGGTCCCGCACTTTTCTTTGCTGGGAGACTGCTAATTACTGCCTCAATCTCATTGCTTGTTATTGGTCTGTTCAAGTTTTTTATTTCTTCTTGGATCAGTCTTGGTAGTTTGCATGTATCCAGAAATTTATCCATTTCTTCCAGGTTTTCAAATGTGTTGAGATATAGTTGTTTGTAATAGTCTCTAATGATTCTGTGTATTTCTGTGGTATCAGGTGAAATGTCTCCTTTTTCATTTTTAATTTTTGTTATTTGGGTCTTCTCTCTTCTTTTTTTAGTTAGCCTAGCTAATGTTTTATCTATTTTGTTTACCTCCTTGAAAAACTAACTTTTTTGTTTCATGTTTTGGGTTTCTATTTCATTTAGTTCTTCTCTGATCTTAATTATTTCTTTCCACCTACTAATTTTGGGATTGGGTTGTTTGTTTTTCTAGTTCTTTGAACCATAGTGTTAGGTTGTTTATTTGAAATATTTTTATTCTATTGATGTAAGCATTTATTGCAACAGACTTCTCTCTTAGAAGTGCTTTTGAATCATCCCAAAGGTTTTGGTATGATGTATCTTTCTTTACATTAGTTTTGATAATTTTTTTGATTTTTGTTTAATTTCTTCTTGGACCCATATGTCATTCAGGACATTTGATTTTCATGTGCTTGTATAATTTCTAGAGTTTAGCTTGTTTTTAATTTCTAGTTTTAATCCATTGCAGCCTGAGAATATACTTGAAATGATTTCAATTTTAAAAAAATTTGTTGAGGCTTGTTTTGTGACCTCATATGTGGTCTATCCTGGGGATTATTCCATGTGATAATGAGAAGAATGTATATTCTGTGGTTTTTGGACTAAATGTTCTATAGATATCTGCCAAACCCAATTGGTCTAAAGTGTATTTTAAATCCTGTGTTTTTCTGTTGATACTTTGCCTGGATGATCTGCCCAGTGTTGAGACAGTGATATTCAGGTCCCCAGCTATTTTCATATTTAGGTCTACCTCTTTACTTAGGCATAATAGTGTTTGCTTTATATATCTGGGTGCTCTGATGTTGGGTGCATATATATTTATGATTGTTATGGCTTCTTGCTGGATAGATCCCTTTATCATTATATAGATGGCTCTAGCTTTTTAATCCAATCAGCCAGTCTGTGTCTTCTGAGTGGGAATTTAATCTATTTACATTTAGGGTTGTTACTGAAAGGTACTGTCTTACTTATGGCATTTTATTAATTATCATTTCGATGTTTTAAATATGTTTTTCTTCCTTTCCCTTTATTTGTTTGTCTTCAGTGTTTGTTGGTTTTTTGAGGTGGTAAGATAAAAATCAGTCATTACAAGGGTTTCCTGCTCTATGGAGTTTGGTTCTTGAGAGTTACTGTATTCTTCGGTGGACTCATATTTTTTTGTTTTATCGTATTTCTAGTACCTCTATGTTGGTGTCTGGTCACCTGGTAGAGCAGTTGCTTCTTCTAGTACTCTCCTTCCCTATACTCTGCTAGAGAACTTTTGTGGGTCAATTCAGTTGAGTGGTCAGCAGTCTGCTTGCAAAGTGGCAGTGACTGCTTCAGCTGTTGCCGTGGTAACAGGCTGCTCTCACAGTTGCAGTGGTTGGGGAGGTGACTTTGGTGGGCTGCCCATATGCCAGTGGTGGCTCCAGTGGCAGTGTGCTGTTTGCATCACATTGGTGGCTGCCTGGCGGCACCCACTGTGGCAGCAACTGCAGCACTGGCAGTTGCAGTGGGATTACCCTGTGGTGGTGTCAGCAACCTTGGCAGTTTCAACTGCCTCCCTCACATTTGCACTGTCTACAGTAGCAGCGGGGTTACCTCATGAGGACCACAGCAGCACCAGAACATGCAACTGCTTCCTTCATGTCTGCAGTGTCCACAGTGGCATCAGGGTTACCTTGTGAGGGTGGCAGCAGCACTGCCATCAGAAGAAGCCTCATTTGCATTTGCAGTGTCTGTGATGGCAGCTAGTTTACCTCGTGTGAGTGGCAGTGGCACTGGCAGCTACAACTGCCTTCCTCACAGCTGTGGTGTCCTTGGCAGTGTCCTTGCTGGTAGGAGAGTTATCTTGTGAGGGCAGCAGCAGCACTGGTGGCTGCAACTACCTCCCTCACATCTGCAGTGTCCTTGGTAGCAGTGTTACTTCAAGGGGGTAGCAGTGGCACCATCAGCTACAGTTGTCTCCCTCACATCTTCAGTGTCCTTGGTAGCAGTGGTGTTACTTCATGTGGGTGGGAGTGGTGCCTACAGCTGTAACTGCCTCTCTTGCATCTGCAGTGTCCTTGGCAGCAGCATGGTGCTCTTGTGGTGGTGGCAGTGGGGTTAACTCATTGGGTCAGCAGAGGCATCAGTGACTGCAGTGTTCTTGGCAACAGCAGGGTGAACTCGTGGCAGTGGCAATGGTGGTGGTGTTTGCACCTGCCTTCCTTGTGTCTGAGGAGTGTGTGTCCGCAGTGACAGGCAACCTGCAGGACTGCTGCTCTGCAATGGGTGACAGTTCTGGGACTGGACAATGAATGGCTCTGGTGACTGTGGTGATGGGCCTGTCTCAATTTTATTCTATGGGAGGAACATGCCCTGGGCACCTCTAATCCTCCATCTTATGGGAGGTTGAGGCAGGCTGTATCATTTTGTATTTCCACCAGCAATGCATGACAGTTCCAGCTGCTTCACATCATTTCCAGCTCTGACATTGCCAGGTTTTTGTTGTTTTAATTTTAGTCATTCTAGTAGATGAGTATTGGCATATCACTATTGTTTTAATTTGAATTTCCTTAATAGTTAAAGATATTGAATCTTTTTATGTGCTTATTTTTTTATCTGCATAGCGTCTGTGGTGAATTGTCTGTTGAAATGTTTTGCTTGATTTTTTATTGCAGTGTTTACTTTTCATTGTTAAGATTTTTTTTTAAATATAAAGTATAGGGTATTATTATTAGGACACCAGCTGGTACATTTATGACATTACAAGGATGGTGAATTGTCTGTTGAAATGTTTTGCTTGATTTTTTATTGCAGTGTTTACTTTTCATTGTTAAGATTTTTTTAAAATATAAAGTATAGGGTATTATTATTAGGACACCAGCTGGTACATTTATGACATTACAAGGAATGATGGAAACCCATTTTCAGTGACAGATCATTTGAATTTGAATTTTCTGAAATTGAGGTTGGCAGGGTCTGAGAATAACATCTGTATTACAAATATAGAGCACATTTACAGACACACCTTTTCCCTAAAACGTGTGCTTCCACAGCTTTAGCTGTACATAGTATTATTTTAGTCCATTTCCCTTTTATTAAAATAGTCTTTAAATTAGCCACAGTGCTTAAAATATTAGATCTTATAGAGAAACATGTTGTATTTAAATATGCTAATTTCTTAGAGGAAATGAATGATCTGAGACCACTCATTAAGAAATAAATTAATTCATCACCATGGCATTCATCATTAATCATCATCAAGTTTATCCATTTTCTTCTTTTTTTTTAGGAATTTATTTTTTAATTTAAATGTATTGATTGTACATATTTATGGGGTACAGAGTTACATTTTAATACATATATACAATGTGTAATGATCAAATCAAGGTACTTAGCAAATTCATCACTGCAAAAATTATCGTTTGTGATCAGAACATTTGAGCTCCTCTCTTCTAGCCATTTGAGAACATACAATAAATTATTGTTAATTATAGATGCTACTACACACTACACATTACTACGTACCACTAGAGCCTAGTTTTCCTATCCAGCAGTAATTTTGTGTGCATTGTAAGTATACAATAAGTATTTGTTGAATAATGAATGAACATGCACATTACACACACAGCACTCTACATATTCCAACCTCCCACTATTCCTACTCTGCCCTCCCCTTCCCAGCCCCCAGTAACCACAATTCTACTCTCTACTTCTAAAAGAACATGCAGTATTTATCTTTCTGATTCTGACTTGTTTCATTTAACATAATGTCTTCCAGGGTCATCCGTGTTGCTGCAAATGATAGAATTTCATTCTTTTAATGGCTGAGTAGTATTCCTTTATATATATATATATATATATACACACACACACACACACCCACACACACCACATTTTCTTTATCCATTCATCTGTCAATCAATATCTAGGTTGATTCCATATCTTAGCTATTGTGAATAGTGCTACAACAAATGTGCAACAAACATGGGTGCAGATATCTCTCTTCAGTACGCTAACTTCATTTCCTTTGGACAAATGCCCAGTAGTGGGACTGCTGGATCATATGGTAGTTCTGTTTTTAGTCTTTTGAGGAACCTCTATATAGTTCTCCATTATGGCTGTACTAATTTACCTTCCCACCAACAGTGTATAAGCATTCCTCTTTTTCCACATTCTCACCAGAATGTTATTTTTTATCTTTTTGATAATTCCCATTCTAACTGGAGTGAGATAATATCTCATTGTTGTTTTAATTTGTATTTCCCTGATGATTAGTGATCTTTAGCATTTTTTCATATACCTGTTGGCCATTTGTATGTTTTCTTTTGAGAGATGTCTATTCAGCTCATTTTCACATTTTTAACTGGATTATTTTTGTTGTTGTTATTTAAGTTCCCTGTATATTCTGGATAATCCCTTGTGGTATGAATAGTTTGCAAATATTTTCTCTCACTTTGCTGGCTGCCTCTTTGCTTTGTTGATTGTTTCTTTTGCTATGCAGAAGCATTCTAGTTTGATATAATCTCATTTGTCTACATTTGCTTTTGTTGTTTGTGTTTTAGATGTCTTCTTGATAAAAAAATTTGCCCAGACCAATGACTTGGAGTGTTTCCCCTATGTTTTGTTCTAGTAGTCTTATACTTTCGGGTCTTGCATTTAAGTGTTTAATCCATTTTGAGTTGATTTGGTATATGGTGACAGGGGTCTAGATTCTTTCTTCTGCATATGGATAACCAGTTATCCCAGCATCATATATTCAAGAGGCTGTCTTACCCCAATGTACGTTCTTGGCACATTCATCAAAGATCAGTTAGCTACAGGGCCGGCCCGGTGGCACACTCGGTAGAGTGCGGCGCTTGGGAGTGCGGCGGCGCTCCCACCAAGGGTTCGGATCCCATATAGAGACCGGTCCGCTCACTGGTTGAGCGCGGTGCGGGCGTAACATCGAGGGTTGCGATCCCGTTGCCGGTCGCGGCACGGGCGCGACACTGAGGGTTGCGATCCCATTACCGGTCACGAAAAAAGACAAAAAGGGGGAAAAAAAAGATCAGTTAGCTATGGATACGTGGATTTATTTCTGGGTTGTCTATTCTGTTCCACTGGTCTGTATGTATGTATTTATGCCAGTACCACACTGTTTTGATTACAATAGCTTTGTAGTATATTTTGAAGTCAAGCAGTGTAATGCCTCCAGTTTTGTAATTTTTGCTTATGATTGCTTTGGCTTTTTGGCATCTTTTGTGGCTCCATATGAATTTTAGAATTTTTTTTTCTATTTCTGTAAACAATGCCATTGGCATTTTGATAAGGATTGCATTGAACTGTAGTTTGCTTTGGTAGTATGGTCATTTGACAATATTAATTCTTCCAATACATGAACATGGAATGTCTTTCCATTTTTTTGTGTCTTCTTTCTTTCATCAATATTATACAGTTTTCATTGTAGAGAACTTTCACCTCTGCATTAGTTGGTTTCTGTTGCTTATAAAGAATACCTGAAACTGGGTAATTAACAAATAAATGAAATTTATTTCTTACAGTTTTGGAGGCTGGGAAGACCATGGTCCAGTGGGCATACCTGGTGAGAGCTTTCTTCTTGGTAGAGTGACTCTCTATAGCAACTCAGGGTATAACATGGCAGAAATGGGCTGACCAAGAGTGAGTTAACTTTCTCATTCCTTCCCTTTTATAAAGCCATCAGAACCATGCTCATTACTCCATGAATGGATCCATCCATTCACAAGGGCACAGTACTCATGAACTAATCACCTATTAAAGGACCAACCTTTCAAATACCATAATTGGATTTGCCACGCTCTTAACTTTGTCACAATGGGGGTGAAGTTCCAATATATGAACTTTTGGGGGATGCATTTAACCCATAGCAACCTCTTTCATTAAATTTATTCCAAGATATTTTATTTTTTTTTAATAGCTATTGTAAATGGGATTGCTTTCTTGATTTCTTTTTCCATCAGTTCATTACTGGTGTATAGAAATGATTGTTGTATGTTGATTTTGTATCCTGCAACTTTACTGAATTTGTTTATCAATTACAACAGTTTTCTGGTGTTGTCTTTAGGTTTAACTATGTATATGAAAAAGTCAGCAAACACAGATAATTTGACTTCTTCTTTTCCAATTAGGATACCCTTTATTCCTTTCTCTTGCCTCATTGCTCTGGCTAGAACTTTTAGCATTAAGATAAATAAGACTGGTGAGAGTGAGCTTCCTTGTCTTCTTCCTATTCAGGGTGTTAGGTCTAGGTTTGTCATATACGACCTTTATTGTGTTTAGATACCTTCTGTCTATACCCAATTTGTTGACAGTTTTCATCATGAAGGGATGCTGAATTTTGTCAAATACTTTTTTCTGAATCTGTTGAGATTATCATATGATTTTTATCCTTCATTTTATTGAGGTAGTGTATCACATTTATTGATTTGTATATGTTAAAACATCCTTGAATCCCTGGGATAAATCCCACTTAGTCATGGTGTATAATCTTTCTGATTTGCTGATGACTTTGATTACCTAGTATTTCACTGAGAATATTTGCATCTATGTTCAACAAGGATACTGGCTTATAGTTTTCTTTTTTTGTTGTGTCCTTGTCTGATTTTGGACTTAGGGTGAAGGTGGCCTCATAGAATGGCCTCATCCTCTGCTTCAATTCTTTGGAGTAGTTTGAAAAGAACTGGTATTAATTCTTCTTTAAAAGTTTGGAAAAAATTCTTTAAAATTTTAAAATTCATCAGCAAAGCCACCTGGTCCTGGACTTTGTGTTGGGAGACTAGTGATTACTGATTCAATATCATTACTGCTTAATGGTTTGTTTAGGTTTTCCGTTTCTTCTTGGTTCAGTGATGGTATGTTGTATGTGTACAACAAACTATCCATTAAGTTCAGATTTTCCAAGTTGTTGGCATATTGTTGTTCAACATAGTCTCTAATATTTCTTTATATTTCTGTGGTGTCAGTTTTAGTGTCTTCTTTTTCATTTTTTATTTTCTTTATTTTGGTCTTCCTTCTATTTTCCTTAGTCTGGCTAAGGGTTTGTCAATATTCTTTACTGTTTCAAAGAACCACCTTTTTGCTTCATTGATGTTTCATATCAGTTTTGGGGTCTCTATTTCTGCTCTAATCCTTATTATTTCTTTTCTTCCACTCATTTTGGGATTGAATTGTTCTTGCTTTTCGAGTTTGCTGAGGTGTGACATTGTGACATTAGGCTGTTTATTTGAAATCATTTTTTTTTTTTTGATGTAAGCAATTATTGCAATAAACTTTCCTCTTAGTATTTCTTTTGCAATATCCCAAAGGTTTTGGTATGTTGTGCTTCTACTTTCAAAGAATTTTTCAACAACCTGCTTAATTTCTTCTTCGACCGACTGGTCATTCAGGACCATGTTATTTAATTTAATTTCCAAGCATTAGTACAGTTTCCAAAGTTTTGCTTGTTATGGATATCTAGTTTTATTCTGTTGTGGTCTGAAAAGATACTTAATATAATTTCAACTATTAAAAATTTGTTGAGACTAGATTTTTGGCCTAACATGTGCTCTATCCTGGACAGTAATCCATATGCTAATGAGAAGAATATGTATTCTGCAGTTGTTAGGTGAAATGTTCTGTAAATATCTGTCAAGTCCACTTAATCTAGAGTAGAGTTTAAATCCAATGTTTCTTTGCTGACTTTTTGTTTATATGATCTGTCCAATGTTGAGAGAGGGGTGTTGAAATCCCAACTACTATAGAATTGGGGTCTAACTCTCCCTTTATATCCATTATTTTCTCTGTGTATCTGGTTGCTCTGATATTTGGTGCATATATACTTACAATTGTTATATTCTCTTGCTGAATTGATCCCTTTATAATTATAAATATAAATAATATCTTTTTTCTTTTTGTGGTTTTTGGTTTAAAGTTTATTTTGTCACACATAAGTATAGCTACTCCTCATTTTTGGTTTCAATTTGCATGTGTATTAGTCTGATTCTGTTGCTTATAACAAAACACCTGGAACTGGGTAATTCAGAAAGAAAACAATATTTATTGCTTATAGTTTTGGAGGCTTGGAAATCCAAAGTCCAAGGAACACATCTGGTGGTGGCAACAGTGACCCAGGGGTCTCACACTGTAAGACAAAGGAAGTAGAGAGAGCAGACAGAGAGAGCAGAGAGCTGAGAGACAGAGTCTCCTCTGTCTTCTTTTAAAGCCCTCAGAACACACTCCTGGCCACTATTTTTAATCCATTCACTATAGCATGGTTCTACAATCTAATCACCTCTTTAAGTCTCCATCCTTCAATTACCATAATAAGATTCCCAACCCTCTTAACATTCACAGTGGGGGCCAAGTTTCTAATATATAAAACTTCAGAGACACAATTCAAGCTTTAGAGTGTTTTGGAGTGACATAAATTAATCAACTACAGCATGAAATATCTTTTTCCATCCCTTCAGTATTATTCCCTGTGTGTCTTTACAGGTGAAATGAGTTTCCCGTAGGCAGTATATAAGTGGGTCTTGTTTTTTAATACATTTAGCCAGTCAATATCTTTTAAATAGGGATGTTAATCCATTTACATTCAAGGTTGTTAATGAATGTATTGACTTCCTCCTGACATTTTGTTAATTTTTTTATGGTTGTTTCGTATATTTTTTGTTTCTTTCCCTTTTATTGTTTGTCTTTGCTATTTGGTGGTTTTTTGTAGTAATAAGATATAATTGTTTTCTCTTTCTCATTTGCATATCATCTCTTCCAATGAATTTTATTATTTTGTGTGTTATCATTTTGGTAGTTATCATTCTTTTGCTTCCAGTGTAGGACTCCCTTAAGGATTTTTGTAGGGCCAATCTAGTGGTGATGAATTCCTACAGTTTTTGTTTGTCTCACAGACACTACCTCTCCTTCATTTTTGAGAGACAGCTTTGTAGGCAGTTTTGGCTGGCAGGATTTTTTTCTTTCAGCACTTTGAATATATCATCCCATTCTCTCCTGGACTGTAAGATTTCTGCTGATAATTCTGTAGTTGTTTTGATGAGGATTCCCTTATAGGCCACTTGACACTTTTCTCTTGCTGCTTTTTAGAATTCTCTGTCTTTGACTAATAACAATTTGATTATAATGTATCTTGAAGATGACTTTTTTGGATTAAATCTGTTTGGGGATCTCTGAGCCTATTGGATTAGGAAGTCCATATCTCTCCCAATACTTTGGAAGTTTTCAGCTATTGTTTCATTGATTTTGATACCTTTTCATTTTCTTACCTTTCTGGAACACGAATAATATAGATGTTTTTATGCTAGAAGTCCATATCTCTCCCAATACTTTGGAAGTTTTCAGCTATTGTTTTATTGATTAGCTTTTTGATACCTTTTCATTTTCTTACCTTTCTGGAACACGAATAATATAGATGTTTTTATGCTTAAAGTTGTCCCACATTTCTTGTATGCTTTCTTAATTTTTAAAAGTTCTTTTTCTTTTTTTTGCCTTGCTGAGTTATTTCAAAAGGTCTGTTTTTTCAGAAATTCTGTTCAGAAATTCTTTCTTCTGTTTGATCTAGCCTGTTGTTTAAACTCTCACTTGTATTTTTTATTTCATTTAATTAATACTTCAGTTCTAAGACTTCTGCTTGTATTTTTTTTAATAAGACCTATCTCTTTGTTTAATTTCTCCTTCAGATCCTAATTTGTTTTTTTCATTTCATTGTGTTATTTGTATTTTCTTGCACATGGTTGAGTTTCCTTAAGATTATTATTTGGAATCTTTTTCAGGCATTACATAGATTTCCATTACTTTGGGGTATGGTAATGGAGAATTTTTGTGTTCTATGAGGGTGTCATGTTTCCTTGTATTTTCATGTACCTTGTATCCCTATGATGATGTCTGGGCATCTGGTGGAACATTCACTTCTTCTAATTCTCAAGAGTAGTTTTGGAAGGGAAAGAATCTTTCCTTTAGATGTGTTCTATAGTGTTAGTTGTGTAGGGTATTTTAGATTTAGTTCTGGGTAAGCAGTGTAGTATAGTCTCTGTGTGGTTTCTTTTTTTTTTTTTTTTTTTGTCCTTTTTAAGACTGGCCGCACCGCGCTCAGCCAGTGAGCGTTGTGAGCACACTGGTCATCCCTATATAGGTTCTGAACCCACAGCGGGAGTGCTTCTGCACTCCCAGCGCTGCACTCTCCCGAGTGCGCCACGGGCTTGGCCCATCTCTGTGTGGTTTCTTTGACTGTATTCAGCATCACAGTTGTCTGTGAGTGCCTCCATGGCCTAAGCACTGGGACACTCAGCAGCTTCTTGCTGAAGTGAGCAACTCTGGCATGGATTGCTAGGGTCATGGATGAGGTCTTGGGCTATTGGGAGAAGCAATGGGATGCTCTGAAGCTCTTCAGCTGGAGTGAGTGACTGGGGGTGTGCTTGTGGGTATCCAGCCTAGGATTCTGTGCCCCTGACAGAGGTGCTGGGATGCTCTGCAGTTCCTCAGCTAAAATGGGCAAACTGAGGAAAGATTGCTGGGGCTTCTGCAAGGACCTTGGACTTTGAGGGAGACTATGAGGCACTTGATAGCTCCTCAGCTGAAGTGTGCAACCCTGGATGGGGTTACTGGGGCTTCCAACTGGGTCCTGCACCCTCAAAAGAGACGCTTGCGCATTCTGCAGCTCCTCAGCTGAAGTTGGCAACCACTGGTAAGGTCATCAGGGTCATGGGCAGGAATGTGCTCTCCCTAGAGACATGCTAGAGCACTTTGCAACTGCCCAGCTGAACTGGGCCATTCTGGACGAGTGCGTTGCTATCATGGGTCCACCCCTGTGCCCCTAAGACAGATGCTAGGATGCTCTTTAGTTCCTCACATGGAGTGGGTCACTCTGCGCAAGGTTTCCAGGGTCATGAGTGGGACTCAGCATCCCCAAGAGAGACACTGGGGCACTCTGTAGCTTCACCACTGAAGTGGGTCACTCTGTGTGAGGTCACTGTGGTAGTGGGTAGGGCCCTGCACCCTCAAGGGAGATGCTAGGTCTCGCTGCAGCTCCTTAGCTGGAGTGGGCCATTCTGGGTAAGGTTGTGGTAGCCATGGATGGGCTTCCCAAATCCCCAAGAGAGACACTGGGTCACTTTGCATTTCCTCAGCTGAAGTAAACTGCCCTGCACAAGGTCACTGGCAATGTGGCAGGGGCCCTGCACTCCTAAGAGAGATGCTGGGTTGCTCTGCACCTCCCCAGCTGGGGTGGGTAGCCTTGGGCAGGTTCGCACGAGCTACAGATGGAACTCTGTGCCCCTGACAGTGGCACACAGGCACTTTAGTTTCCCAAGTGGAGTGGGTGGCTCTGGATGGGTTTGCTGGAGCCATGGAGGACTCTGTGCCACTGGGAGAGGTGCACAGAAACTCCACTAAAGACAGCAGGGCCCTTGGCGGTGGCAGAAGGCCCCAACTGGTAGGCTCTCTGTCCTGAGGGTGGATTCTATACTGTGCTGGACTGACTGCCTATTTCCAGAGGTTCAGGGCATCGTGTGGGCTCAGGTGCTGCAGTCACAGTGTGATGAGGGGGCGTCAGGGCTGTGAAGATGCTGGGGTTATTGGGCCTCACGGCAGAAGCATACAGGTGTTGGCTGTGATCTGTAAATGGCGATCTGCTGCATCAGTCCAGGACTGGGGTGGGGAGCTCAGTGTGAACTCCCTCTCTGAACCAATGCAGTTGTGTGGCCTTCCGGCAGTACCCCACACTGGGTTCATGGCCTGCAATGGTCTATGGTTCCCCTGTAGGTTTGCAGGTGTCTGCGATGTTAAGTGGAGACTGCTTGGAACTCCCCCTGCCTCTCTTTTCCCTGCAGCAGGATTTAAGATTCCCCCAGAGGGATTGTGCAGCTTTGCAGCTTCTGTTCCAGCCTCAGCGGGAGGAGCACTGATGCAACTGGGAGGGATGGGTGAAGCAGGGCTTCCACCAGTGCCTAGTCCCTCAGGGTAGGATATAAAAGCTGATTTTAGCTCTGCTTGGGGAAATCAGTTCAATCTTGGCTTAGTCTCTAGGGTGAAACGTATCACTCACCCTTAGAGGTGATATACCCTTCAGAAGCAGTTCCAGTTTAGCAGGCAGAAGTTCCTCCTGGTTCCCTGCTGCTCTTGGCTGTGGCATGGGGTGGTGGAGGCCAGGTGTTTCCTTCTGTTCTCTATGTGGCCATCCCGAGTTTCTGTGCTTAGTAGCATTTCTGTTACTTCTTTGATGTGCTCCAGCACTTTCCTTTAGTTATTTTTGTCCCCGTGTAGTTGTTTAATTGCCTTTGTGGGACAGACGAGCTGTAGGGTCTTCTAGTCAGTCATCTTGCTTCCCCTCTCCTATTATTAAGTTTTGAATATACTTACTATATTCTGGATACAAGTCCTATTTAAAATATAGGATTTGCAAATATGATGGAATTTTTTCCCAATCTTTGCCTTTCCCAGTCTGAGAGAATGTAGCATTCTCTCAACAGTCTCTTTCATAGAAAAAAATGTTTTTAATTTTGATGAAGTCCATTTTGTGATTTTCCTTCTTTTATAGCTCGGACTTTTGAAGCTGTATCTAATAACTCTTTGTCCAACCTAAGCAAAGATTTTCTCCTATGCTATCTTCTAGAAGTTTTATAGTTTTACATTATATACTTAAGTCTATGGTCCTTTTTGAGTTTTGCATAGGTGACAGGTATAGGTCAAGTCCCAGTTTCTTCATATGGATACACAACTGTTCCAGCACTATTTGTTGAAAAGACTATCATTTCTTCACTACACTGCCTTTGCACCATTATGGTCAGACAAAACAAAACAAAACAAAAACTTCATTTCTGAAGTTTCAAGATCAATGCTTTTGTTTCCCTTCTGCCTGAAAGACGTTCTTTAGCATTTCTTTGAGAGCATTTCTGCTAGTGAGGAATTCTCTTAGTTCTTCATTTGAGAATGTTTTTATTTTGCCTTCATTTCTGAAGGATATTTTTGCTTAATATGGAATTCTGGGTTGACAATTATTTTTCCGGCCTCCATGACTCCCAATATGAAAGCTATAATCATTTGAATTATTCTTTCCTTATATATGTAATGTATCATTTTTTTCCTTTGGCTTCTTTCAAAAATTTGTTTGTTATCTTTGGTTTCCAGAATATTGATGATTATGTATCTAGGTACAGCTTTTATTGAGTTAATCTTGTTTGGGATCTCTGAGCTTCTTGAGTCTGTAACTTGATGTCTTTCATCAAATTTGATAAACTTTCAACCATTTTTTCCTTAAATAATTTTTCTATACCAATTCCTTTTTTCTCTTCTCGTGATGCTTCAATGATATGAATATTAGGCCATTTGATGTTATCCCACAGGTACCTGGACATCTATTCATTTCACCCCCAATCTATTTTCTCTCTGCTCTTCAGTTGGAAAATTTTGTTTGATCTGCCTTCAAGTTCATTCACTCTTTCCTCTGTCATCTTCATTCTACTATTAAGCTTACCCAGTGAATTATTTATTTTTTATACTTTCTATTTCTTTTCCAAGATCTTCTATAAGTCCACTCATTTAATAGGATTTACCTTTATTTCATGGAAGATGGTTATTACAGCTGCTTTTAAGTCTTTTTCTGATAGTTCCAACATCTGGGTCATCTTGGGATTGGCATCTGTTGTTGTCTTTCCTTGAGAAATGATGAGATTTTCATGGTTCTTTGTATACTGAATAACTTTGGATTGTATCCTGGACATATGAAATATATGTATGGGACAATGAACCACATTAACATCCTCTGGAGAATGTTTATCTGTTTATTTTTGTTTTAGTAGTCAGTTGAACCTGTTAGGTTCAGACAACAAATTCTGTACTGCTTTCTATGGGCAGCAGTTCCGACGTCAGTTTAGTTCAGGCCCTGGACATGTAAAACTGTAAAAGTACTTTCTAAAGGCCCAGATTACTGAGTCTCCTTCCTATTTAAGTAGTGCTTTGTATTTTATTATTCCATTTGGTAGTTTTTATAATTAAAACAATAGTTAGTAATTAATTTCATCATTCAGCATGGGTTTTAGGGTCAGACAGATCTAGATTCAAATCCTATCTCTACTATGTAGTTACATAATACTGGGCAAGACATTCAACCTCTATGAGTCTTACATTTCTTATCTATTTAACAGGAAAAATAATATATACCTTACAGAGTTCTTAGGATGAAAATAAGACATTAGATATGAAGTATCAGAATAGTTACTGCCAATATATAACTGGGCTCAATAAATGTGTTTTCATCAACATCTTATCAGAAAACAAAACTTAAATTGTAGTGCTAATATGAAAAAACACAATAAAAATTAAGACCAAACACACACACACACACACACACACACACACACACACACACACACACACACACACACACACACACACACACACACGCCTATTAAACTCAAGGGCCTATAAAAATCAATTTAAGTTGTTATGGCTTATTTAGTTTAAGCAATAGAAAATATGACCCAAAAAGCTAAAATAAAGAATAACTGCATGGTGAGAATTATTTAACAGCATGGAATCTTGAAATACGTACTTTAATGAACCTCTTAAATTATCGATTTTCCTCAAGGAAGAAATAAAGATTAATAATATTAATTCAAATGCTAAAATATGTTACACCCATCAGCACCACTGACTCAAAAGATGTCTAAGTAAAAGGGACTTTTATGTTAAAACTAAAGTTTTTTTTTTTTTTGTAAAATGGCAAGTAGAACACTATAGGAATAAAATTCCTACAAATTTAACATATGTTTGATAAAAGGGATATAAAAATAATTAGTATTCAGTCTCCTACACTTTGAAAGCTAGAAGTCTATTGGAAGAGACAGGTACATTCACATGGCTATAAAACATTGAGTGATATATCACGGATAATTTTAGCAGAGCTAATAACAACAAAATATGAGGAAGCAGGGTATGAAAAGATAGAGAAAGCCAGGAAATGCTACAGAGGGAGATAATGTTTGAACTTGGCTCTAAAGAGGGTGACCATACTCTCCTAATTGTCCGAGTATATGTCTTCAAGGAGAACCCAGATTGATCTTTTTAAAACATAAATTAGATCATGATACTCTTCAGTTCAAAACCCTTCATTGCTTTTCATGACACAGGATGAATTAACAAATCCTTAACGTGATCTGCAAGGACATTAGATCATGTGGCTCGTACGTTACTCTCCAGCTTCATCTCAAGCCACTATCCCCATTATTCCCCAAGCTCTGGACATATTAGCTCCTTTCTGTTCATTTTATGATTTTTAGGTTCAAGTCTTTGTTATATTTCTCCCCTGAATGGTTTACACCTCACCTTTTGGTAACGATCCCCTACTCATACTTAAACACTTTCTTCACAGAAGTGTTCCCTGATTCCCTAATTTAAAATAAAGCTCTTTTGTTAGACTGGCTTCTATAAAATAAAACCTTGTACTTTTCTTTCTTAGTACTTGCCACAGTTTGTATTTATATCTTTTATTTCTATAATTATTTATTTAATATCAATCTCTTCTCCCAGACTGTAAACTTAATTAGGGTGCAGAACAAGTTTGTTTTGCTTACTACTATTTTTGATAGAATGGTCAGAGAAGCATACTCTAATGAGGAGACACTTGAGAAAAGACCTATCTGAGCATAGCAGGCAGAAGAAACAGCACACAAAAGCAGGGTTACCTGGCCTGTTAATAAAATAGGCAGAGGCCAGAAAGGCTGCAATGGAGTGAGCCATGGGCTGAGAAGGTGCATGTTGAATGTGAGGTCAGACAGTTAGCAGGGAAACAAAAGCGATCAAAAGAATATAGAGTTTTAACAAGACTGTCAAACATAGTCAAGAGGTTCAGTAAGATGCACACCAATCAAAAGATCAATGGTGACTCCACCATGGAAGAATATTTTTCAGTTCCTCCTAACTATGACATAAAAAATCTTATATGCACAATTATATTAACCCATTGGATGGTAAGTATGGACACATACTTTCTTGCAGCTACAAACTGATAATATTATTCCACACTAGAAACATCTATTGTACAATATGTGCAAGTTAATAATTTACATAAAAACCAAATCTGTAACATTCACAGAACAATAGCATTCAAAAGCAACTTTTGCTATTAAAATATTTTCCTGCCTTTTTGAGAAATTCATGATTCTAGGTAGAATACATAAATTTTTCTATGTAAAGTGCTACTGAATTTATAAACAACTGTTTTAGTATGTTGCTGACTCTACCACTTTGGTTTCAAGCAGGGATAAGTACTTTTTGGTATTTAATAAAATTACTTAATTTAAAATATAAAATTATTCTCAATAGACTAATTTATCTAATTTTATTCCACTATCAGTATCATCACTGTAAAAAAGAGCATATGTCAAGTATTTATTCATTAATTTATTCAACAAAATTTTTTTTTTGGCACCTACTGTGCATCAGGCATTATCCTAGGTGCTGGGGATACCATTGTGGACAAAAGAGATTAAAAACCCCTTCCATTTTGGAGCTTCCATTTTATTGAGAAAGAAAATAATAAAAATGATAAGTAAAATATATGATATTTAAATATCATAGATAGTAATAAATGTTGAAAATGGGAAAACAAAGCAGGAAAATGCAATATAAAATATTTTGGGAAAGAAGTAAAATTTCAGACAAGAGGGGCTACAGAAGGCTTTTTTGAGAAAGTGCTATTTGAATAAATGAACTGAAGAAAGTGAGAAAGCTAGCCAAATGAATTTTGGGGGGAAAGCACCCTAAACAGAGCAAGCATGCTGTGCAAACAAGAAGCCATGGTGACTTGAACAAAAAAGAGAGTAGTAGGAGAGAAGGGGTCAAAGAGTTAACAAAGGCCAGATCGGGTAAGGCCTGATAAGTCATTGTAAGGTTGTTTTTGGTTTTTCCAGTGACATGAGAAGGCTCTTCTGGAGCAACAGTGTCCAACAGAACATTCTGCAATATGTTCTGTGCTGTCTAATATGGTAGTCACCAGTCATATGTGGCTACTGAGTATATGAAATATGGCAAGTGTAACTGAGTCACCAAACTTTTTATTAAATTTAATTTTAATTAATTTTAATAGCCACACATGACTAGTGGTTACAGCCTTGAATAGTTCTGCTCTAGAGATTTCTGAGCAGAACAAAAGAATTTACATTCTAATAAGAAACACCCAGGTTGTTGTGCTAAGAATGGACTTTAGGAGGATAAGGCTGAAAACAAAACCAGGAAGACTATTCAAAATGCTGCTACAAGAAGTCAAGTGAGAAGTGATGGTGACATGGACCAAGGTGGTATAAAATATACTGGTGAGATGCAGCAAAATGCTGGATATTTTCTGTGGCAGAGTAAATAAGATTTGTTGAAGGGCTCAATGTGGTATGTGTGAAGAGTAGTCAAGGATGAGAACATTTATGGCCTGGGCAAGTATAACAAAGGAGTTGCCCTCAGTTGAAATGGAGAATAATGCACGAGAAACTGATTTGGGAGAAAATATCAGGAGTTCAATTTTGAGATCTTAAGTGCGAGATGACTTAGATATCCAAGTGGAAGATGTTATCTAGGCATATGGATATATGAGACTGGAGATGTCGAGAGAATCTGGACTAGAGATAATTAATTTGGGAGTTATCAACATATTGGAAATATTTTTAAGCCATGTGTAGAGAGTGAATAAGGTAAAAAAGAGGACCAACAACTGAGTCCTGCTAATTAATCAAATACTAGAGAAGATTATAGGGAACAACACCTATGCTTAAAGATTTTGAGTTCAGTGACATAGTAAGGGATGATAATAGAAATACTGTTTTGTTTTGTTTTTTCAGTAGTCAGCACTAAGAATTAATTTCCCAGAAAGGACAGAAGATACCTGTTCTTCTGAGGGGTCTGCCACTCTTTCTTTCAATCTAATGAGATATCAGAAAGGGACAGCTGCCCAGCTATCAGAGGATGCATTTGACACGTTACCACACGACCGCTGCTATAGAGGTTACTGTCCTGTAGCTGTATTCTAATTACATGATGAAATATAATTAAAACCCAAGCCATGTATGGCTTTATGCATTTAAGGCAATATTCTGAATCATACCAGCTGAATTATTAGCAATATAATATCATTGTCCTGACAATATATAACTAAGTACATAAACACAATTCCAATGACACAAAAAGAAAAACAAGGTCTATAGATGGGTAAAATGTCATGTTATTGTTGCTCTGTGTACTGGTTAAACTTTATGTGTCAACTTGGCTAGGCTACGGTGCCCAGTTGTTTGGTCAAACAGTAGTCTTGCTGTTGCTATTAAGGTATTTTGTAGATATGATTAACATATATAATCAGTTAATGTTACGTAAGGATAGTACCCTCAAAAATGTGGGTAGGGTTCCTCCAATCAGTTAAAGGCCTAGCAAAAACTGAGGTTTCCTGGAGATGAAGGAATTCTGCCTTGAGTCTGTAACATAGAAATCTTACCTGAGTTTCTAGCCTGCTGGAATGTCCTACCAATTTCAGACTTAACCAGCTCCCACAATCATATAACCATATTTCCTAAAATAAATTTATTCTATGTACATAAATATCACATATATCCTATTGTTTCTCTTTACGTGTTTCTCTGGAGACCCCTCACTGATTCATTCTGCATCATTTTTTTTTTTTTGTACAAGTAGTGTGATAATATGTAAGTTTTTTTTTTTTTTGTCTTTTTTTCCATGTCCAGCAACGGATCGCAACCCTCAGTGTTGCCCCCGTACCGGACCGGGGACCGGCAACGAGATCGCAAGCCTCGGCGTTGCTCCCGTGCCTCGCTCAGCCAGTGAGCGGGAGCCGGTCTGTATGTGGGATCTGAACCCTCGGATGGGAGCGCCGCCGCGCTTCCCAAGCGGCGCACTATCCAGTGCGCCACCTGGGCCGGCCCTGTAAGTTTTATTTAACCTCAGTAAGCTTCAGTTTCCTTCTTGTAAAATGGAGAAAACCTCAGTATCACACTTAATAGAGAAGTTCTAAAGGTTAAATTATATAATCCACATAAAGTTCTTAGTATGATGCCTGGCACACAACAAATATTCAATAAATATTATATCTCTTGGTTATTGCTATTATTATAATAAAAAATTTTGATGATTTTTAAAGATATTACATTGTAATTTTACCTTAAATGTAAAAATAACCAAGTTTTCTTAAGTATATATTTACACTTACAATCATTGTAATTTTACCTTAAATATAAAAATAATGAAGTTTTCTTAAATATATTTTACACTTACAATCTGAGAATAGATGGTCAAATACCATCTTCTAGATCACTTCTACCAGGATTCTTTTTAATAGTGTCCTGTCTACATTTAACAAATCCCCAAACTCTGCCAGAGATTTAATAAAAACATTTAATGGGCTCAAATAAAATGAAGAAATAAAAATAAAGAACATCAGCAATAGTGATCTGCCTTACTGATAGGTTTCTAGAAAACGTTATTATGCAGATGAAAAAAAAATTATGCCCACAAAGCTTTAGGAAGGAGAAAATTTGTAATTCATAAACAACCAAGTTTAGTTTTAGTTGTATTGTAATATCATAACTATTCTAGTTTGAGATGAAAATCCTTCCTAGGTAAGACTAAATATGAAACTAGGAAAGAAAATACCTAAAAAGAACATATTACTTCTCTACAGTAAATGCTTATATTATTATCTGTGTATAAGAAAAATTAAGAATGATATAAAGTTAATAAGATTCGACTCTGAAAGATTAGAAAAAAAGAGCTACTTCTTATACCTACCACCCATGTTATATACGTGAGACAGCAGTCTAAAATAATTGCCTAAACAAATTTTGTATTATATTACATATTATGATAAATTAGAGATAACTTCCATTGGAGCTAATTTTAAAAGCTTAGATTTTCCTCTGAACCCTTCTAATAGAGCATTACTAAAGATTTCAGGAAAATATTCAAGCAATTTTTAATAATTTAAATCATATTTTCTAAATTAATTTATAGTCATATTTTTAAATTCCAACTTTTAAAATTAACCTATGACTTACTACTTATAATTTATTATAACTCACCTATGAGAAACTGCCCCCCAAGCACCATGTTTATTTGTGAGAATATTGAGAATTTTCTGTTTCAGTTGATTTGCTGTGACATGATCTCGATGTTTGGCAGCACTGATAAGGTGGTCACACATCTTTTCTTCTTCTCTTCTATCAGCAGCATATTGGGCACACTGTGACTATAAAGAAATACAAAGAATGCAGAACAATAGACTTTTTTTTTTTACCATATATAAGAAAGAAATGATATCTAACCTTAAGTTAAAGGGTAATAACAATTCTTTTTTTTTTTTTTTTTTTTTAAATTCCTGACTGGTAAGGGGATTGCAACCCTCGGCACAGTATGGTCTGCACCACGCTCAGCCAGTGAGCGCAGTGGCCTTCCCTATACAGGATCCGAACCCCTGGCCTTGGTGCTACCAGCGCTGCACTCTCCCAAGTGAGCCATGGAGCCAGCCCAACAATTCAATTTTTAAAACTCAAACAGTATAATATTTTGATATTTTGTTCTAAAAAATACATGTAGTCACCTTTCAAACTGGTAAAAATGTGCTCTTTCTAAAGTATATGTAAAATAATTTGGATAATGTTAAAGTAATTAGTGACTTTTATGGTTCTTTCTAATTTTGAAAATCTTATTTTAATATATTTTAAAATAATCATTTTAGATACACAAATGTTCATTAAAAATGCAAATCTACTTGTTATTTTTAAACAATTTAATGTATCTCACTTAAAATAAGAAATATTTTCCTGATAATTATACATAAATCAAAAATTTGTCATTTAATTTACAGTTTTTAACGTGATATGGAAGAAAAAGCAGGCATTTAGGAATTTAGTAGAACAGAATCTTTTTTCATATTTCATGCAATCCCAATTTTTTTCATTGTACTCAAGTTTCAATTTGTAAAATGAAAAGCTGAGACAAGGTTTTCTCTATGATCCCTCCCAACTCTGTGATTTAATATGTTTAAAGGGTCTCATGAAAACTGCCTTATTCTTCCCCTCTTCCATGATAATCAGTTGTCCTGCCAGCTATCTCTATTCATGCTCCCTGGTGTTAGAAACATAGTTGACCAATGATGGCTTTGGGTATCAAAAAGGTTCAATATGAACATGAAGAGAAACATCTCTTTAATCACAAGTTTGATTCATTGTATAGTAATTTTTATACAGAGTGGCTTGACTGTAAATTTTAACATTAGCAAGTATGTAATACAAGTCATATAACTAGAAAAAAAACCTTTTATACACCTGATAAAATTTACACAAGTATAACTAGTTCTCATTCATTACTGCGCAAAAATCTATTTCATGGAAGGTACTTCAACATACTCCTTCCATCTATCTACTGATAGAGACTACTACCACAAGTCATCCTTTTTAGAGAAATAACCCTACAGTAATATAAGAAGGATTAATTCATTTTCCAATTCATCTTTTTGTACGGGGAATCACCAATTAGTACAATGATCTGCCTCAGTAATGAGGTTAATATTTCATTAGCTCATTGGAGAGTAAAACTGAATTTACATTTTTCTTCCTTAACAATTAGTTTTTAACTAAAAAGCTTAACTGTGAAGTACCCATCTCAGATTAAGTATACTTTTCCTCCTAATTACATGCTTATATGGGGGTCAGAGAAATTCCTCAGACAGTCGTAGTAAATGTCATGACATTTATAAAATCTTTTATAATTTAAAAGATGATAAGCATTTGGTAAACTACATACACACACACAGACATACACACACACAGACATACACACACACATGCATCAATGCATTTAGTAGTACAGCTCTAACCTAAAGAGAATAAATGTAAACATTTGGGTTAAAAAATAACGTACAGTATGTAACAATGGCAATATACTCAAAATTATATTAATATTAATATTATATATATATACACACACACACACACACACACATACATTACCTAAAAAATGCTAAGTTTTCATGTCTCTTTCAAAGTCTCTTATTACCTTTGGCCATGCATCCACGGGAGTGACCTCATTCCCAAGGAGGAAAAAATTGGTGTTGGAAGTGTGTGAAAAAAATCTTACTGTTTTAATGCATGGAGCAGAAATGCATATACGGCCCACAAACAAATATGCAACAAGGTGGTGGTATTAAAATTATACTGAGGTGGAGGGGAGGCAATTAGGAAAAAAAGTCTAAAAAGATTCCTTAGAGGGGCAATAATTTTTAAAAAGGTGGAGAAACACTACCCTCAGCTTAACACCACCTTGGTTCAATATGTGTTAAAGCTCCTAACTAATATCTAGATGCTTGAAAATCTATTTTAAATGTTTCTCATGACAAATATTGATCTCCTTATAGCACACAAAATATCTTCATTTTCTTAGTGGAAATATGATTGGCTCAAAACTGACCCTGCAGGGAATTTAGTTAAGATTCTAAATCTTATTTACTAACAGAAGTTGAAAATTGAATATACTTATTTTGTTTGAGTTCTGACATATCTTATACCTAAACATATTTTTAAAAGAACAGATAATTTTAATCTTTTCTTGCCATCCATGTTACTGCATAATACACTGATAAATAACAATACTTTTTCATTGTTGAAGAGATACGAAACTTCTCTTTGATAAACACTTAATTGTCACTACACTTTTATCAAAGTTTAAATATCTGGTATTTTTTTCAACATAAAGTTGTTGCCATTCCACAAGACAAGTGCCTGCTGTCTCATCAGACCAAATGAAGTAGAGGTTATGTGTATGAAAGCGATGACAGCTATTTTTCTGGCTCGTGCTTTTCAGTTAGCTAGGTCAGAGATCACTAGACCTAGTCCATCAACTTGTATGACTCAGAGAGCTGCTATACTGAGATAAAAACCTCATCAAAACTGGAATTGTGGGCTCTGATTTCTAGCCACACAACACTCGTTGGCATGTTGCAGCAGGAGAATAAACTGGTAGGGTTATTCATTACTTTCAAGGCCACTGAGAGTCCAACCTCGGCCAAATATCACCTAAATATTTCTGAAATCGATTTTGTTTTATAAATTAAATAAACTAAAATACTAAATAATTGATATATTTAAAACATTGAAATTAGGAGATTTTCTGAATCCTATATGAGTTTGTTCATGTAAATATATCATATATTCATATCTACTAAGTGGTGTATTAACCTCTGCTAGCTTAAAAATCACTGAAGTAATTGCATTATACAGCTTTATTTGCTTTTACTCTCAGAGTAAGTTAGAAAAACTTCAGTCTATCAGGTGGCTAGGCACAGGGCAGGAGGAATTTTTTCATGTTGTAAATAAGGTGAAAATAAACTAGTGCTCTGTGTCTGACATTTAATAAATCTTCTAAAAATAGGACCTGAAATGCCTTCAGTAGACTTTTTCTCTTGAAAAAAAGCTTTTTATGTAAGGTTACAGATGGGTGATGGTTGACTTATAACAGAAAGGCAGAATTTAATCTACTTCTAAAACCTTACCTCAAATTCTGCATGTTTATGTACGTCCTCAGCTCTCTGTCTGTTCAAAATAAACTCAGCTTCATTGGCAACTCGAACTATATGGTCCTTCATAGCATGGCACAGTAATCTAAAAAGAAAAATGCCTTTGGAATTATTGTTCTTAATAGCTTTGGTTAGTCCAACTTTTTTCAGTAATCAAATTTCAGCATTTCAAATATTAATTATGCATACATCTTAGAAAAAGCTGATCATACAATTAATATATTTTAAATTATAATCCAATGAAATACAGAAATATATGCCATAAAAAATGTTACAGCATATGCCTCTATAAAATAGTGTGTCTCGTGAACCAGTGATTGAGGCAATTCAATAAAGATATTTAACTCAATAAATATCAAAGATTTTTATTGGGGTGTTTTTAAACAGTTAAGCCACAAAATCCACTCTCCTGGAAGTAAATTTTTACCCATAAGTTGGAAGACCACATATTAGGAAATCTATAGACTAGATTCTTACTTTAATGAATACAGGTGATTGGACTAAATGATATCTAAAATTCTTTTAAATGCTGAGATTCCAAATTCCAAGATGGAACTGCGGTGAATAGAGTTTTTTTAAAAAGGTGGACTAAATGATATCTAAAATTCTTTTAAATGCTGAGATTCCAAATTCCAAGATGGAACTGCGGTGAATAGAGTTTTTTTAAAAAGGTGGACTAAATGATATCTAAAATTCTTTTAAATGCTGAGATTCCAAATTCCAAGATGGAACTGCGGTGAATAGAGTTTTTTTAAAAAGGTGGACTAAATGATATCTAAAATTCTTTTAAATGCTGAGATTCCAAATTCCAAGATGGAACTGCAGTGAATAGAGTTTTTTTAAAAAGGTGGACTAAATGATATCTAAAATTCTTTTAAATGCTGAGATTCCAAATTCCAAGATGGAACTGCAGTGAATAGAGTTTTTTAAAAAAGGTAAACATGGGAAAAAAAATTTTTTAACTATGTATTTGGGAAGTCAAATTGTTTTTAAAATGTGTGATAAGATATACAGTGAAAAGACTCTCACCACATCCCTTATTCACCTAAATTCCAACCTCAACAGGTACCCACCGTTACTAGCTTCCAGAGACTTTAAGATATACATTAAAAATACAAATATATTGCTTCCCTAACTTTCTAACACTAATAGTATATTATACAGTCTGTTCTGTACTTAGCTTTTCTCACTTAGCAATATATCGTTTTATATCTATACGCAGGGAGCTTCTTTATACTTCTTTTATAATGTGGCAGAGGTTATTTTCAATGATGGCTTCAACAATATTTCCCATTCCACATGCTCTTTTGCAGTGTAATTTTGTCCTTGTCCCATCAAAAAGTGGAGTCTTTTTCCACTCCTCATAGATCTGGGCTTGCCCTGTGACTTCCTGTGACCAAAAGAAGAGGGCAGGAGTGATGCTGTGTGACATAAGAAACTGGGGCTCAGAAAAATTAAGTACCTTGTAGCAGATCAGAATTTTTTAAAATAATTCTTGTAATTTTATATTTTGCATTCTATCTTCATTAACTAATAATATTTTTTAAAGTAAAATCTTTTAATTTCATTTATTTCAGCTATCCTTTGCAGGACCATTTAACATTAATTCTCTTCATTTTGTCCATTTAAACAATGATTAGATCTTTTTTATATCTTCTTAAATATTTTCTTTTGCAGTAGCAATTATTAGATGTTAAAAAAATCAAGGAATATTTGAAAAGTTAACATCAAGTCCTTCTGGGTTTTACTTAATGGGCAAGCTTATGAAGTAGTATCAGTTTCTTTATCTATGTACTTTTCAAATTCACTTTTAATACTCATATTCATTCATTGTCCAGTTTTTCTCTCCTGAGATTTTAATCAAGAATACCACTTTTAACTTCACCATTCTTTATTTTAACTGCTCATTAATGAAATGAATCATCATTTTTTTCTTACTCAAATTGGCATAAATTACAATCAGAATGGGATAGGTTTAACTTTATTTTAATTTTTATATTTACTAACTACCAATTCATAGTAATTCCTCCTATATTCTCCACTGGATATCTATGTAACCATGGCAAACTTGTCTTCTTCACTGATAAACACATACAAGCAAAGAAAAAAATATTATATATCCTGATATTTCTAGATTATCTTTTAAGTATAATTTTAAAAAGCTACATGTCTTTGAGGTGAGTCTGACTGTATTGAATGTATTTGTTCTTTCTAATGTATTAAGATTGAATTACACAGCACTAAGTTTAATATCTTTTTTTTTTTTTTTTTTTTTTTTTTTTCTTTTTCCGTGTCCGGCAACGGATCGCAACCCTCAGTGTTGCCCCCGCACTGGACCGGGGACCGGCAACGGGATCGCAACCCTCGGTGCTGCTCCCGCGCCTCGCTCAGCCAGTGAGCGGGAACCGGTCTGCATGTGGGATCCGAACCCTCGGGCGGGAGCGCCGCCGCGCTTCCCAAGCGGCGCACTATCCAGTGCGCCACCGGGCCGGCCCTAAGTTTAATATCTTTCCATCAAATTATTTGTAATATATAGGTGGCATCTTCCACAAAAACTGACAGGTGAATGGTTCCTTTATTTCAGGGTAGTAATGTAAATTCTGAGCAGCAGCACTGAATCTCAAGACAGTTCTCAGCAGAAATCTTCCCAAATCCAAGTCTCCTCTGACATAGATTTATTTACTCCTTGATGAGATTTAGGTTAAATGACAACTCCTTCACTCTAGGAACGGTGCGGATGGTTCTGGCAGTATGGCAGAGGCACCACTAAAATATTGCATAGCGGCAGGATAGGTGGAGATATTTCCCAGGAACATGCAATGGTATTCTCTCCAATGACTTGAGAAGGAAACAGGCACATACCAATGGGAATGCTGGCTAGTTTTCAATCCAAAGTTAACCATAACACAAATTATCAAAAGAACACAAAGGTTACGGGAATCTGTTACAAAGTACAATACTTAAGAAAAAGGTCCAAAATCCTTTGTAAATAATGTTGGAGGGCAAACAATTACATAGCCTTCATCTCAATCACTGAGGGAGATTGAAAAATAAAGACTATAACATAAACTCTCAGTATTAACTTAGATGAAATTATTCGCCTGCATTTTGTAAATAGGCTTCAAATGACAGAAGAGATGTGAAAATTGAAGCATTTGGTTCAGTGGCTTTGTCTAGTGCATGCTGAAGGCTGAAGAAAGCCAGGAAGAAATTTAATATGTGCAAATTAGTGCAGATTACAAAACTTAAATAGATTAACAGGAGACAGCAGGACGGGAAAGGCTCGTGGTCTGGCTGGTTAATAGATACCATTCCCAGGAGCAAAGCAAGGGACTGGCAAAGCAAAGGGCATGGGGTGGGGGAGGGGTGAATGGGGTGGGGGTGGTGTAACGAAAGACTTGCCTCAGACACAGCCTGTCCTCCGATCTCAAGCATTTAGAAGTTACATGTCAGCTAATCTAAGTTGTTTTATTTACATGGGGAGAAGGCAGCTTTCTATCTGACTCTTGCCATCATTCTGGGTGACTTCATTACCCACACACATGGAAAAACATTCACCATAGTAGCTCATGATTCCTTGACCTCATTAATTCCAAAGATTTTCAATTCTTCCTCACTGCAGGCAATAGGTCTACTGGCCAGAAGTGGCTTTACTTCTTACATCTTTAAGCTTCAAGAATCTGCTTCAGACCGCAACCTCCTACTCTTGCAGCTCTCTCTCCCCCTCATAAGTCCCTCCGTCTGCCCCAGGCAAAAATAAACTCTTGACTGTCTCTAACCTCTAGTTCTTCAATCTCTCTATTTTCCTCCTCCTCTTTTGTTTTATGCCCAAATTCACTTCCTTTCCCATCATGTTTGGATCCCGCGATCCCATGCTTTACCCACTCTCTCGCCAGTCCCTTCACTCAGTTCCTGATGTACCTGCTGCACTGGCTCTCAAAATATGTAACCCTGGATTAAGACATTGGTCTCCCTCCTCAGACCTACATCTGGACTGCTAAGGAAACTCACAAAACTAAATTTCATTGATGATGGAATTTGAATTTCTTTTTCAAAGTCGATTTGTTTTCACTCAGGTTTTCAGAGGTGGCATGGATGTCTTTACTGTATTAACATCATTCACTTTAAAAAAATATTATATTTAAATAAATACAAATTTATTATATATGCTTGTGTGTGTATATACACCATTCTGTTGCATTTTGTGTTTCTCAGTCTCTTGCTTCTTTAATAAATTGTTTTATCTCGTATATGTATGTATGCCAAAGCAATATGTTGTTCAGATTGCTTATTTATGAATGTTATGTATAGAGCTGCAGGTTTTCTGTAAATACTCTTTTTCAGATTAAGAAGATTCTCTTCTATTCCTAGTTTCCTAAGAATATATTTTATTTAAATAATGAAAGTTGTTGAATTTCAATATATGCTTCTGTACCTACTGAGATAATCATAAAGGTTTTTACCTTTAATATGATAAATGAATGACATTTTTAGAAAATTTTAAAATGATGAGCAACTTTTACATTTCTGGGATAACTCTCTCATCTCCCTCCTTCAGTCCCCTACCGCCACTTCTCCATCCAACACAGAGACTTTGTATATTTTTATACACAGCTATATTAGGGTCTGGTAATCTTCTAATTAGGATTTACACAACTACATTCATGAGGGAGACTGGCCTGTGATTTTCCTATCTCCCACACATCATGTTTGCTTTGGGAGTCAAGATTACATAGGCCTCAACAAATGAGCTGGACCATTCCCTCTGTTTCTGTTCTCTAACAGTTTCTGTAAGGGTGGAATGGTGTTTTACTTGAAGATTTGGTAGAATATACCTGGAAACCATTTGGGCTTAGAATTTTCTCTCTAGAAAGAACTTTTACTAATTACCTTCCTTTCATATTCAAAGAACTACTTACAGTTTTGTGTTTTCTCACTCGGTTATAGGAAGTTATATATTTTATAGGAATTTGCCCATTTAAATTTGTAATTTTAATGGCGTAATGTTTTGATAATGCTCTCATTTTCTTTTCTAATTTCTGTTTTATGTATAATTATGTACCTTTTTCATTCCTTATGTTCTGCAGTGGACTGAATGGTCCCCCAAAAGTCATTGAAGCTCCCCACTGTAACTACTGAGGGTGGGAAATCCTATTATGCTAGTTGAAGGGTGGGGCCTTGAAGAGGTGATTGGATTGTGAGGACTGTACGCTGTACCCTTGTAAATCGATTGATCCATTCTTGGAATAATAGGAGTGGTTCCGACGGCTTTAAAGATAGTTGAAGAAGTTAGTCTCTCTCTCTCCTCTGCCATTTTCTACCATTTGAGACCCCGGAGTTGCTGTAAAGCCACCACCAAGTAAAACTCTCACCAGATGTGTTCCCTGGACTTTGGACTTCCCAGCCTCTGAAACTATAAGCAATACATTTTGTTTTCTTACAAATCACCCAGTTCCACGTACTGTGTTATAAGCAATAGAAATGGACTAATATATGTTCACTGTGTTTTGTCTGTTTTGTTCTTGATTAATCTTGGGAGAGTTTGCCTATTTTATTTTATTTTTTTAAGAGAATAAACTTTTGTCTTTTTTCATTCTACTTTATCTTATTTTTCTACTTCACTGATTTCTAATTGGCTCTTTATTATCAACTTCATTCTACTTTGTGAAGGCTTATTTGGTTCTTTTTCTAACTTAGACACTCTTTTTCTAGTTGGAGATTTAGGTAATTAATTTTAGGCTTTTCCTATAATTAACTGTTTACACGTATATACTCATCTTCAAGTTTTACTCTCCTTGCATTCAACAAGTTTTTGTATTTAATATATCCATTATTAAGTTCCAAACACTTTTGATTTGACTTTAAGTATGTTACTTGAGTGTTAAAACTTTTCCATAATAATGAAAATATTTTAATATGTTTTCATGTTCTTGCCTTCAAATGTGAATGTACAGTGGTCAGATACCATGGTACGTACAATACTAATTCTTAAAATTTGATGAGAATTGTACTATGATCTAGTTATGTGATCAGAGTCTATAAATGTTACACATGTTTACTTGAGAAGAATATATACTCCTTACAGTTGGGTGAAAAGTTCTATATATGTCAGTAAGATCAAACTTATTAATTATGTTTATTCTAATCTTATATACAGTCACTGAATTTTTTTGTTGTCTTAATATTTTGGTAATTGAGATAGAAGTATTGAAATCTTCCAAAAAGATGGCAGATTTTTCATTTTCTCCCTGATGTTTCATCAATTTCTGTTTTACATATTTTGAGGATATTTATTTGAAACATACAAGTTTAGAATGGTAGTATCTTACTGGTAAATATAACTTTTCTTAAGTATAAAACTAGATCCTTTATTAGTAATGTTTTTTTCCTTCAAATCTTTTTTTTTTAAATATTAACATAGCTATGTCAGCTTCAGCCTTTGGTTAGTGTCCAGTATATATTTTTCTACGCCTTAAAATCTTTTTTTTAAAAATATTAACATAGCTATGTCAGCTTCAGCCTTTGGTTAGTGTCCAGTATATATTTTTCTACCCTTTTACTTTCAACACTCCTTAGCCTTTAGGTATGCCTTTAGTAAATACCACACAGCTGGATTTTTAATACAACCTGAGAAATTCTGTTTTTAACTGGAAATTAAAGTTATTTTCATTGTGTTTATTGATATATAATGTACATAATTCTAGCCCAATACTTAAAAAAATTCTGTTACTCTAACTTTTATTTATTTATTTATTTTTT
>NW_007727252.1:333393-334243 GCF_000696425.1 Galeopterus variegatus
GCGGGAGTGCCGCCGCACTCCCAAGCGGCACACTGTAGCAGTGCGCCACCGGGCCGGCCCCGTCCAACTTTTTTTTAAGGCTTTTATGGGGGTATGGAAGTGAGGATAGAAGCCTCTGTTTTATTTTGTTTCCTTATTTTCACTCTCCACTGACTAGAAATATATTCCTTCTATTCTTTTCATTGATATGCTTGGAATTTTATCAGGTAAAGTTAATTTAAACAGGCATAAAGGTAAATAATATCATAATCCTCTCCTCCAACAATATGACCAAATGATCCCCTTTGGACACACATGCTATTGTCCAGTACTGTCCAGTTCAAACTCACACATTACACATCATTACCACTTTATAAAGATAATCTCTACTTAGATGTACACACATGACTACCAATTTATTTGCACACTGTTCTATTTGTATCTCATTGTCCTGATGAGATTATTTTCTTTTATCCTGACATGTATACATGGTAAGTTTTTTAGTTGCTGTTCTCTCAGGGGTAAACTCTCTAAGACTTTTGTAATCTCTAAATGTTCATTTCATACTAATTTTTAAAAGCATTTTTAAAATTGAGATATACTCCAAATAATAAAATACCATTTAAAAGTGTACACTTTAGTGGGTTTTAGTATATTCAGTATGTTGTGCAATTTTAGTATATTCAGTATGTTGTGCAACCATCAATGCTATGTAATTCTAAAACATTTCTATCATTATACAAAATTCTCCAGGCCTATTAGAAGCTAGTCTCAGTTTCCTCTTCCTCCTATCCTCTTGTAAATACTCATCTACATTTTCTATGAATTTTTCTATTCTGGATATTTCATTTATTTATTTATTTATTTATTT
>NW_007727252.1:335056-360467 GCF_000696425.1 Galeopterus variegatus
CTACATTTTCTATGAATTTTTCTATTCTGGATATTTCATTTATTTATTTATTTATTTATTTATTTTATTTATTTATTTTTTCCTTTTTATCTTTCTTCGTGACCAGCAACAGATCGCAACCCTCAGTGTCGCGCCCGTACTGGACCGGGACTGGCAACGGGATCGCAACCCTCGGTGTTGCACCCGCACCTCCCTCAGCCAATGAGCGGCCGGTCTGTATGTGGGATCCGAACCTTCGGCGGGAGCGCCACTGCGCTCCCCAACGGCACACTGTAGCAGTGCACCACCGGGCCGGCCCTGGATATTTCATTTAAATGGAATCATACCATACATGGCCTTTTGTGTCTGGCCTCTTTCATGTAGCATAATATTTTCCAGGATCATGCATGTCATAGCACGCATCAGTACTTCATTCCTTCTTATGGCTGAGTAATATTCCATCGTATGCATATACCACATTCTGTTTAGCCATTCATCATTTTATCCATTATCCACTGATGAACATTTCGGTTATTTCTACTTTTTGGCTATTATTTAATAAAGCTGTTATAAACTTTTTGGTACTAGTTTTTGTACATGCCTATGTTTCAATTCTCTTTAGAATATAACTAAGAGTGGAAGTGCTGGGTCATACGGTAACTCTAAGTTTAATTTGTTGAGGAACAGCCAAACTGTTTTCCATAGAGGCTGCACCATTTTACATTCCACCAACAATGTATGAGGGCTCCAATTTCTGCAAGTCCTTGCCAATGTCTGTTATTGTCTATTTTTGAAATTATTTTAAAAATTAGCCATTCTAGTGAGTGCAAAGTGGTATCTCATTGTAGTTGTGATTTGCATTTCTCTAATGACTAATGATGCTGAGCACCTTTGCAGGTGCTCCTTGACCATTTACATATCTTCTTTGGAGAAATGTCTTTTTAAATCTCCTGCCTATTTTAAAATATGGGGTTGTCTTTCTATTTTTAATTTGCAAGAGTTCTTATATATTCTGGATACTAGACTCTTATCAGACATATGATTTGCAAACATTTCCTCCAATTATGCTATTGTCTTTTCATTTTCTTGATAACGAATGTCCTTTGACACACAAAAGTTATGAATTTGCTGACTACAAATGTACCTATTTTTTCTTCGCTTTTGCTTTTGTTGTCATATCTAAGAAAACCATTGCCTCACCCAAGATCTTGCAGACTTTCTCCTATGTTTCCTTCTAATAGTTATAACTCTTGCATTCAGGTCTTTCACACATTTTGCGTTAATTTTTACTATATGGTGTGGGATTGGGTCTAGATTCATTCTTTTACATGTGGATATGTAGTTCCAGCATCATTTGTTGAAATGACTGTCCTTTCCCTATTAAATGGTATTGGTACCCTTGTTGAAAATCAGTTCAGCATAAATGTATTGGTTTATTTCTGGACTCTCAATTCTATTAAATTGGTCTGTCAGTCTATCCTTATACCAGGGCCACACTGTTTTGATTACTGCAGCTTTGCATTAAGTTTTAAAATCAGGAAGTGTGAGTCCTCTAAATTTTGATCATTGTGTTTTACAACTCCAAAATTTCTGTTTGGTTCATTTTTATAATTTCCATCACTTTGTTGATATTCTCAGTTTGGTCAAATATCATTCTCACATGTTCCTTTATTTCTTTAGACACATCTCCTTTAACTCATGGAACATATTGAAAATATGTAACGTCTGTGCTTAGAAAGTCCAATGTCAGTCAATTCCTCAGCAATATCATTCTCACATGTTCCTTTATTTCTTTAGACACATCTCCTTTAACTCATGGAACATACTGAAAATATGTAACGTCTGTGCTTAGAAAGTCCAATGTCAGTCAATTCCTCAGCCATCATTTCTATGATTTTTTGCTGTGTAGAAAACATTTGCATCTTTTCATCCTTGCAATTTTTCTTGAAAACTTGACATTTTGGATATTATAATATGGCAACTCTTGAAATCTCTCCCCTTTCCAGGATTTGTTGTTGTTTGTCATCTGTTTGTTAAATGACTTTTATGAACTAATTTTGTAAAGTCTGAATTCTTTGTCATGTGTGGCCACTGAGTCTCTGTTTCATTATGTTACTGATCAGCTAATGATTGGACGAAGGTTTCCCTAAATGCCTAGATCAAAAATTCCCCCAGATTTTCCCAAGGAGCTCTGTGTATTAGTAAGGACAGCCTTTCAACACTCAACCAGGCCTAATTCAATTCTATCTTAGCACTTCCTGCTTCCATATTGTCTCCAGGTCATCAGGGGTTGAGAGTTTAAGGCCTTCTCAGGTCTTTCGAGAGTTATGTGCATGGCCTTTTAGATTTCCAGGAATATCTCAGAGGTTTTCAAAGTCCTTAAGTGCATCTCATTTTCTAGCTGTTCCTCCCAAGCTTTTTGGTTAGTCCACTGTTTGCCCAAATTCTTACCTATCACCTGAGGCAGTAGCATCCTAAGACATTAGCTTATAAATGTTTTCAACAAATGCCTATTGGGAAGCAGCTTAATTCACATTGTCAGTTCTGAATTAGGGGAAATAAAAGGGCAAATTTTTAAGCAATTCTTCCAGGAAGCAACCAGACAGGCCAGAACAGATAATTGATTATAATTCTTTCCTAATGAGGTCCATTCTGCTCCCTTTGGTACAGTGTTGTAATGTGGGGTTTTTTTGTTTTGTTTTTTTTAACGGCTTCCATTGAACTGGGGAGCCAGGGATGGGACTGGGGTAGTTAAAATGCCACATAGTTACTACACCGTCCTCCCTCTACTTTCTTGAAAATATTTTTGCTGCATGTATAATTATTGAGAATTACTTTTTCCGCTAACACTTGAAAATATTATGACATCTTCTAATTTTCATTGTTGCTATTATTCTAATTTTTCTTTTCTTTTTTGTAGATGAAGGTTTTTTGGTGTTCTACAGTTTCAGTCCCATGTGTCTAGCATGGATTTCTTTTTATTTATCCTACCGAGGTATATTGTAATTACTGTGTCTCTATATTCAGTTTTCAATCAGTTCTGAAAATTTCTCAACAATTATCTTTAAAAATATTTCATTTCACCTACTCTATATTCATTTCTTCTTCAATTCTCATGACTTGTAAATTAAACTTCCTCATTTCACCTCCATATCTCTTAAGGTCACTTTAATTTTTTTATCTCTTGTTCTCTCGCACTCTGGGTAAAATTTTTTCAAAATATATGTTCCAATTAACTACTTCCCTCCATCTTTATCTAATCTATGAATCATTAATACACTTTTTCCAACTTGTACTTTTTAATTCTACAAGTTTCAATTTTTCTAAATCTTCCTGTTCGTTTTTAATAATCTCTTTTTATTCATTCTACTTTGTGCTTTTTTACTTCCTTTATCTTATAATTCTAATCTTTGCAGTCTTTAGTGATCTAAATTTTTTCCCCCTTGCTGAGTCTTATGCACACTGGCTTTCAGTCTCACATACATAGTCATCTTTGTTACCTCATTTCTGGTCTTAATCAGCAGGAGTCCCATGGACCTAACTTGGGTTAGTGTTTCTCCATACATAGTTTGGCTTTTGTTTTTGCTGACAGCAAGAAGAGTCCTTTAAAAGTCTTGGCTTAGCCTTATAGTTCCAGGCTATATTCTCTGCTTCATTTCTGGCTGAAAGTTTAAAATCCCAAAAGCATTGTTACTTTAGGCATGTGCCTTCAGGGCATTCCTTCCCTTTTAGCCACTAATAACAGTGGGGAGGGATGGCCCTGGAGGAATCCTCTTATAAGACCCATGATGCCTCAAACACTATGCCCTGTGTAGAATGTGAATGTTCTGAAGTAGAAGGTAACCTCAGAGCACTGAGTAACCCATACGGCTTTAGCAGAAATCCCTATTCACTTTTCAATCCAAATGATGCCTCAAACACTATGCCCTGTGTAGAATGTGAATGTTCTGAAGTAGAAGGTAACCTCGGAGCACTGAGTAACCCATACGGCTTTAGCAGAAATCCCTATTCACTTTTCAATCCACTGAAATGTGGCTTTAAAACCACTTCATATTGAACTAAGTATTTTAAAATCATGTTATATTAACCACTGAGTCTTGTCAATTTTACCTCCTTATTATACTTTTAATCTGTTAATTCCTTCCATTGACGTTGCTTTAATTTAAAACTTAATCATCTCTCAACCAGATTACAAGAGTCCCATAATTTTTCTGCTTTCCTCAAATCTTCCATTCTTCTAACACATTTTTCACTTGTAATCAGTGTTATCTAAATGTAAATATTTTCAAAGGCTACCCATAATAAATGTCTGTCTACTTCTCCAAACTTATCTGCTGCCACTTTAACATAGTTGTTGTATGTTCTGGAAAAACCTTTGTCATTCCTCTGCCATCCCCTTCTCCCAATTGAGTTAAGAGACTTCTCCCAATCTCTCAAATGTTTGGGGAATTATATTTATCACATTTCCTTCCCTTCCTTCCTCCCTCCCTCCCTCACTCCCTCCATTCCTTCCTCTCTCTCTCCTTCCTTCCTTCCTTCCTTTCTTCCTATCTTCTTTTCTTCCTTCCTTCCCTCCCTCCCTCCCTTTTCTTTTCTCTTAAATAAGTTTCTCTCAAACTGTAAAATTCAGTTTGAGACCTATCCATCTCAGTATCCAATATGATTTATATGGTGCCTGTCAAGACATATGGGCTCACCGATAGTATATAGCTTAATGAATAAATGACAATGAATGCATGAATATGTTATGTGGGAAGGAGGGGCAAAGAAGAAATAGAATTTTAATGATAATGTAGTTTTTTAACACTAAAACTCTATGGTACATTTAACTCACAGAACATGAGGTAAATAAAAATATCACATTACTCAGAAATATCTACTATACAACATTTTCCTACTTGCAGTATCTAAACAACCTTGGAAGTTGAATTAAGTGGTCTTCATTTTCTAATGTAAGTTATTTTTTAAAGGAAACAGAAAAAGATAACAATTTGTTCAATCCTATTCATTCCTTTTCTAATAAAAGATAAAGTTGTCATGGACATTAGAAAAAGGAAGTCAGGAGACAAAACAAAGCATCCTATTCCAAATAGAACAGATATCAGCAAGAAAGTTCTGATGTTGTTGCAGGGAACCCTAAGCATTTTCTGATTTTTAAGCTTTCCCTTTTCCACTTTAGAAACTCTATGCTCCACTGTAGACTCTGGCCCCTGCCACTGACCCTGCCTGCTTCCTGGGCCCGCCCTCTATAACAGCAGTCTCACACCCCCCAGGGGCCAGAGGCAAATTAAGCTCCCAAAGTGACCAAGGGACTGTGTCCCACAATCAGCCAATCCAAATTAGCAGCATCCCTCATTTACATAAGAGGACCTGAATGGGAACCTGGGAGGGAAAAGGGCAGGAATTTAGGCTACATAAGGGGGTCTTTTCTTTTGTTCTGGGAGACACTGATCTAGGAGTCTTTACTCCCAGTGCTCTCCTTGCTTGCAAGCAATAAAGTGCTGTAACATCAAAAAGAGCTATAACACCAAAAAGAGTTGTCAACTATTAAAAGAGCTATAAAACCAACATTGGTCTTGGATTCCTCTGTGCAAGCGCCTCATAACAATGTTCTAGGAAGTATTTCACTTTATGCAGTTTGTTATAATTTAAGTTGCTTGTCTTCTACCTGAGACTCTGAGATCTTAAATTTTAAATATAAATAATTTTTATATTTTGATGAAAGAAACAAAATAAATTAATAGAAAAGGCAACAGGAGAGGTCAGACAAAATAGTCTTTCATTTCATGTGTATAGATGGCTGAGGAAATAAAAGGCAGAACTAGTTTGTATCTAAGTTCTGTTGTTTATTAGCATTATGCCCTTGGACAAAAAATTTTCCCTGTGTTTGAGTTTCAGTTTCTGCATTAAAAAATGCGGGTGCACTGTTTCAGATATTCTATAAACTGCAGGGGGGTGGGGAGGTGGGGGGGGGCGGGGAGTGCATGCTCAAGCCATAGGATTCAATTTTAAGACCCTGATTTATTTAGCCAAGAAGGCAGACTGCTTGCATGTAAAACGGCCACAAAGTGCAGGAGCTGATTTAATAACCCAATGCTATTTCCTCTGGTACTAAAACCTCAAAAGGAAGACACAGATTGTCTCATGATACTACAGGGTAGAGTCTTGCTGGATCTGGGTTTCCTCTGGTACTAAAACCTCAAAAGGAAGACACAGATTGTCTCATGATACTACAGGGTAGTATCTGGAAAACTCAATGTCTTGTGCTACAGTTCTTTAATAGAGTTACATTTGAAAATACTGATAATTTTTATTTTGAAAATGTTTACAAGCTTTGGGCTCTACTGGTTCTTGAAGTAATTTAGTGCCAACAGGCTTCACCTGTTGCAAATAGCTGAATAAATGCCTAGTTATCCCTGAGAAGTGACAGCTAAGTGTTCCTGACCCTAATTATTTTGCATTCCCCATATGAACATTTTACTTAAGGAGGGAAAACACTCACAGGGTTATTATGAGAAGCAAGTGAGAGATGATTTGTACTCTTTGATATAATATTGATACATTGGTTATCTTCATGATTATAAGAAGGAAAAAAAATGATGACAGATCTTGATGTTTAATTATGGAGCTCCATACCAGATTGTGGTGCGTCTTCAAGCAATTCTGCATATTTATAATCTGGATTTGTAATGCGGCATATTAGTTATGAACTGTACTACTAATTGAAATTTTTTTTTTTAAGCATGACCCAATTTACTCATTTTTATGGGCTATAAAACTACAAAGATCAGAAAACTGAGGCAGAGTGGTACATGTAGGAGACTATTTTCAAAATTGTTATTGGTGTAGAAGAAAGGGAGATGGAAAAATAGACACTAGAGACATAAAAATCTCCCCCTACACATGGTTATTAGGAAAAAAAGATTATACAGGATAACAATTTACTCTCTTAAAATACTAAATCTTTCCGAGAGGATAAAATTTATCAAGTATTCATGCCTTTAAGTCAATGTGTTATATGAAAATCTATTATCAGACCTACACTTGTCCTGGATTGTATTTATTATGGAAACTGACATTTCAAATGGGTGAGAAATAGAGAAGGAAGGAAAACCTAAAGAGTAATTTTGGACCTTGAGATTGATATCTGAGGACAGTGTGGAAAGGAGAGTGGCATTAAAAAGAGAAGGTAAAGTGAGCAGAGGGAATTAGCACTGGTTGAAAACCATCCCTTTCCCCCATCTAATTAACTTTTATGAGAAAAGTCTGGAACCAAGTAATTGTGTTAGATGAAACCAAGAATCCACAGATTAGTATTTCATTTTCTTATCACTTGTAATTGTGGCTTCAAATAAGTCTTAAAACTTCAAATACGTAAGAGCAGATCGTTAAATTAATCTACCATGAACCTAAACAGTTATTATATTTAGAGCAGCATAGGAAAAATGACTTAGCTTATGGCCATATTTATGTTGTCAGTTATGGATAAAGATAGTGATGTGATAATTTTACATAGCTGGTAAGGTCAGTGATTTAAGAGTAGAAGTTCTCAAAAATTGCTATGCATTAAAGATCTTGATCCCTTGCATAACATATTAAAAATTGTCTAAGTACCACCCAGAGATACTGATTCCATAGGTATGAGACCCTAACATCTATATGTTTAATAAACACCCCTTGTGATACAGATGTGCACCAAAATTTGAGGACCACTGAGTTAATACAGTGTGAATAATGGGAAGTCTTGGGTTTGATTTCTTAGTGACATTCAATTGCATAGTCACAAAATCTGCCCCTCAGTTAACTACTTAGAAAGAGTATTATTGGAAAGATTACAGAGGGCACACAGACTTGTCTAATATTGTTAGATTAGGGTCATTCTTAGGATTGATCCCCAGGTTTCTAATACTAGTTCAGTGTATCATATGTAAGGAAGTACAGTCTCTTTTGTTTTATGGTACATTTACAGAGGGAGTTACTCCCAACTAGTTCATAGGCCAGAAAGGTCAATTTATATCAAATCTCCTCTTCCCCCTTCCAGTCTCTTCGTGACTGTGGTTGCTTAGCTATTTAGTCTTCTATGTAAAACTAGTCTCAACAAGTTAATGCCTTTATGGAGGATTTTGATAATTTACTCATCCTTTAGTTTAATATGGATTTAGAAGACACTGCTCTCAGAAGAGGAAGACAGGTTAAGATTGTTTTAAGCCACATAAACTGTAATCCTGAAATATTGGTTTAGAACAGTGGTTTTCAAGCTGTGCCCTAAAGTAAAATATAAGAGATACATTTTATATCATACCCTATTTACACACACAACAAATGTTCTAGCATTTAAATATTTAATATTTACCTGAACAACAGGCAATGTACCCAAGTATTTTTTCCATATGTTAACCTTTTCTATTCATAAAAATGATGAGAGCAACCCACTAAATTGATTTCAAGTCCTGTTAATGGTCAAGACAATAATTTCAAAAATACTGGTCATAAGATTACTCTGTCTACAGTTAACCCTGGGCCAAATAATCAAGATCCTGGCTTAAATTCTGGGATTCCAGGCAAATAGCTCAAAGATGTAATATGTAGGAGCAGAGCAGCCAATTGGTTACAATTGTAGCAGGTGTAAGGAAGTCTGAGAAGAGATGGAATAGTGCTTTTGCGTTGACAACAATGGGCTCAAGATTAGAGGTGTGGCAGGACTAAAGGAAGAAGCCTTTCTTCAAGCCATTTTATTCTATTTGATTTCTAATAATAGAAGTAGAGAGACATGGAACAATGCTGTGAAAATAAAATTTTGGAAAAAATTTTTGAAAGCAGAACAGGCACAGCAGCACAAATAGCCACAATATAGTACAATGATGCCAGAAGAAATATATACTCTATTGTAGTCTCTCTGGTAAATTTCCCAAGCTGTTCTGTGATCATCAGTGGTAGAGTTTCTTTCCCAAAGGAAAAGGGCACCAATAAACGCTTCCCCCTTAATTAAAAATACAATTTATTATTGCTGAATCTACCAGTATATATCCAGAGAACTACAGAATTCGTAATAATATGATAATAATGCAATCTGCTATGGACTGAATGTCCCTCCCAAACTCATTGAAGCTTAAATTGTGTCCCCCAAAGTTCCAGCTATTGGAAACTTGGCCCCCCTGTGACAGTGTTGAGAGAGAGTGGGAAATCCTAAGGTGATGATTGAAAGATACGGCCTTGGGGAGGTGATTAGATTGCAAAGGGCCAGGCCCTAGTTCATTGACATGGTTCTGAGGGCTTTAAAAGGAGAGTACATGGAAGTCTCTCTTCTCTGCTTCCACCATCTCACAATGTGATAGATACCCAGTGTCACTGAAGACACTGCTAAGGAAGGCCTCTACCAGATGTGTTCTCTGGACTTTGGACTTCCCAGACTCAGGAACTTTAAGCAATAATTTTGTTTTCTTACAAAGTACCCAGTTCCAAGTATTTTGTTATAAGCAACAGAAACAGACTAACACAAAATCTAAAATGCATTTCTTTTTGAAAAAAGATGGGAGAGAATAACATATGGCTTTTAACTTTATTGTTTCAACTGGTAAGTAAGTAGTACAATACCCTAGGAAGTCTCTGAATAGGCTATTATTACCATCCTTATCCTACTGCATGTGTATGGATGTGTGTTAGTGTTTTGCATAAAATGTGATACAGACAATGAGGAAGTGTGTTAGAAGACCCATTTGTGCTCCTGGATGGAAAGTGGAAGGTACTCTAATTTCCCCAATTTTGTCCAGAGCCGTCATAACCCAGCTCAAATGCCACTTAAGTAAATAAATACTACTAATACAAACAAATGATATTTCTTGAGTTCCTGTGTGCCAGGAACATTGAGAACTGATTACTTACAGGCTCAATGCATTATAGTTACCATTCCATTTGATTCTTACCTCAATCTATATCTTATTACATAAGCACAATTAACCCTCATATATAAAAAGAGACTGAGGCTTACAGAGATTCAGTTACTGCTCAAAATCACAGAATCAGGTAATTGTTTCAGATTTGTTTGGGAAAAGTTACCAGTTTAATGTGGCTTTTAACAGGGTTACCAAATAGCAAGAAAAGTTAAGGGATGCAGAATTCATATTCATTCACTCAACAATAATTAATTGGGGTCCTTCTTTGTGGTATAATTGGTATTATTTATTCTTTAAATGCTTGGTGGAGATATTTAAATATTTTTAACATCAACCCCTACTCAAGTCCATTGTTTTTCTTACATTGTGCTATGAATGTGAAAAATTTGGACTTTGATATGATGGATTTTTTGAAGTCTTCTTTATGAGTGAGTAATTCTTTTAAAAAATAAAAACATGTAAAAGTTCCATACTCTTTATAAAATAGAGATTAATGTTATAAAACTATCAGCATTAAGAATTATGTAAATTTGTGGTTAGCACTTAAAAGTCAGGAAAAATTTGATTCTTTAAATAATATGAAGCTCAAGGACAGATCATGATTTTTACATATAAAATTGTTTATATTTGTTTTATTAAACAATAAAGAACATAAAGGTATTTTCTGTTGTTTTCAATCGTAATTTTCACAAAAATGCAAGAGCTGACTTTTTTTTTTTTCTGATCCAACATAGTGTGCCTGTATTTGTTTAGGTCCAATCTCCTACATTCTGCTTTCTGAAGTCATTACTGTCCACTGGAATAGCTACTTTTTCTAAAGTCAATGAAACATCTATTTTTATAGTAATATTCTACCCATGATATTTTTGAACTGTTTCTGCTGAAGTCATTACTGTCCACTGGAATAGCTACTTTTTCTAAAGTCAATGAAACATCTATTTTATAGTAATATTCTACCCATGATATTTTTGAACTGTTTCTGTTTTTTTTTTTTTTTTTGCAGGTAAATTCTAACTTCTCAATTATAAGTTACTTGGAGATGAGGACCATGAAAAATATATTTATATCCCGGCTAAAACTAAGCACATGATGAGTGTTTTATAAGTATTTATTCAGGTTTTGCTTTTTTTCATATGTATTGTAATAAGTAGGTGTTAAGAACTTCAGGAATACCTGTCCATGTGTTATTTTACTTTTGTAATTAAAAAGCAATAATAATGACTTTTTCTTAATCCTTGTCCAGCTGGGACTGTAACTCTTTGTAACAGACATGTTATAAGGTAGTATTACGGGTTTTCAAATCTTGATCTGTACAATAGCAACTAAGGAATATAAATCATCTGTTTTCTCACTTTACCAGCATGTGAATTAATTAGTCTATAATTCAAGATTCCAGTTCCTGTGGCATTTTAGAAGAGTTCCTGACTTTGGCCTAGACTAAAATCTATGGCACAGGCCATGACTATATTCTTGTCCTCTCTGGCCTGCTCATCCTATTCATTCTCCTGTCACCTTTGGTATATCCTTGCATTGGCTGTGTTCACAACACCTATACCATCATGCATTGCTTAACTATGGACAAATGTTCTGAGAAATGCATCATTAGGTGATTTTGTCACTCTGTGAACGTCATAGTGTGTACTTACACACACTTATATGGTATAGCCTACTATACACCTAGGCTATATACTACTGCCATTATAATCTTATGGCACTGCCATCATATATGAGAACATGACAAATGTTGTTATGTGGTACACGATGGCAGCTTCACGTCACTGCAGACCCTCCTATCACCTATTAGTTCACTTCTACCTGTTTCTGTAATACCAGCCACAAATACAAAGGCCAACTCCAGACTCCTCTGTTGCCAGGTTGATCTTAGTTTAGAATGGTACAGAAACTAAATAAATGTTTTCTAATAAAGACATGGTTTATTGACTGGTTTTTGCTTGCAATAAGCCTACTACCAGCCACAAATACAAAGGCCAACTCCAGACTCCTCTGTTGCCAGGTTGATCTTAGTTTAAAATGGTACAGAAACTAAATAAATGTTTTCTAATAAAGACATGGTTTATTGACTGGTTTTTGCTTGCAATAAGCCTACAAAAAAAGATTATATGCCTCTAAGAAATAAGAAATGGGAAAACATGGCACAGAAATAAATACACCAAAAATAAGGTACTTTTAAAATTAATTAGCCTTTTTTAAATATAATGAATGATGAGTGTTTCATAAAATATTACTTAACTCTCATCAAAGTTCCAATAATGGTGCTTAGGAGGAAAGCATATTTAAAGTTTTTCTCAGGAGAGAAAGGAAATCTCAATATACATGCATATGCAGATATATTTTAAATACGATCAAAATGTAATTCAAATAAAATTTTTAAATATATTTTCTTATTACTCAAAATCTAATCATTTTAAAATTTGATTTGTATATTTTAATTTTAGTTTTAGATAAATAACATTTTATTTATCATCAATTTCTAGGCTACACCTATAAATCAGAAATACTGTTTAAGATCTATACAAGTAATTTGTAAGAGCACAAGTTTTTTTTACCTCATTCATTTACAAAAGTCAGTGTGTGTAATAACTTATTACCTGTATAAAATGAATACAAGAGTAGTAAGAAAAGGTAGATCTCCACATGAAAAAATATGAAGAAGGAACTTCTGTTTTCTAGGAGTTTTCCAGAGGTTTTTGGTTCAAAATTAAACCAGAATGTCAACTTTAAGAAAAAGGTTTCTTGCTTACGGCTTTGGAAATTACTGTTTGCTTTTTTTTAATAGTTTTTGCTAAATCAAAGACACAGTGAAACAAACTCAAGCAAACCAAAGCTCACTGGTTTAAGTATTATAGCAATTGTTAAATTAAAGAAGACATTCAACTTGGGAACATATAATCACTAAAGAATTTTACTTAGATGCAATATGCTTCTCCTCTTAAAAACTGATGAAATGCAAGCTATGTATTTTCCCCAACTTGTAAAGAACAAAACAAAACATGGAATCTTGTGAATCTTAGGTTAAATTCAGTGCTAAGCATAAATATATTCTGATTTTTTGTGGTGAATTATATCCTATATGCTTTCAAAAAAATGACAAAGGTTTATTTTAGGCAAACAATTAATTTTAAAAAAAATCACTCAAGTTGCATAATTTTAAAAAGTCCTTCTTATTTGTCTTATTCTTCAGTTCATAGTTTAATAATTTAAATCCCAATTATTATTGCCAAGATATTATAGGCAATTTTACATCTCATTAACCTTGCTTTGTTTTAATTATAAAGATCTTTTGTTAGATTCCTTTAAATGATCCAGTTTATAATTTTAGACTGTCCTGGGGAGTACTTTAATCAGCTGCACATTCATCAACTGTTTTTGTCCTGTTAATTGTAGACAACTGCACAATTGCTTTCTCTAGCTATGATTGATGAATTGTATTCACAAGTGTATCTGTTAAGCAGGATAAACATTTATAATAATTTCCACTTAAAGATTTTTATCTTAATTTCCATAAGGACAAATTAGAGACTGATATTCTAAGTGTTTTTTTTAACATTTCATTTTAAACCAATTGAAAAGTTAAGAAAAATGCTATATGTCCATGCAAATGAGATAAAAGCATGCATAAAGTACTAATTTGGGCTTAGCACATAACAGGCATCAACAAATAGTAGCCAGATAAGCAGGGTAATGTGTCTTTACTGTAACTGCATCTCAACTACCTAAACATGACACTTTTTGAACCAGAACTCACAGTGCAAATATGTGAAAGAGAAAGTTCAAAATTGGAAGATATGACCCAAAAACTGAAGGTGGGAGTCAGCAAAATTCTGAATGTGTACTATATGTAAAAACAAAAACACTTCTGTTTTTTAAGTGCTTATATTGCATTAGGTATAATAAATGTGATACATATTATTTTGAACATTCAGAGAAACTGGGCACAAAAAGTGCTACAATATTCTACAGATGTGAAACAATGTCAAAGGGCGATTGTGTTGGGTGCCTAGTCTAACAGTTTATCAGTGAATATTTTTTTAACTCAGTATGCATATTATATGTATGCTACATATTATATTAGGCACTATGGAAACAGCCATAAAAAATACACCATAAATAAATAGGCACTAACAGTATGGTTTGGTAAGTAGAAGCCAGGGGAAAATGGAGGTGCTAGGAGAACATAGGAAGGCACCTAATCTGGATTAGGAGTGGGGAGCAGTTGGTGGTCAGTGAAGACATTATTTTCACTCAAATAAGATGTCTTAAAATGAATATCTTAAGGCAAATGACCATCTTCTTTGTGCTGTGGACTGCTGGGGAAAACATTACACTATCAAAGACAGCAACCTCACACGGCTCCCCTAAACCATACAACAAGCCCCTAAAATTTGCTTAGTCTTTTTGCTCCTCTGTTTTTCTACACTGACTATTTTCAATATTCTCCACAGTATTCTCCACTCTTGTCATATAGACTCACCTTCCCCAAATTTCCTTCATTCTCAGCAAATGACCCTGTCTGCCACTCCACGGATAAAATGGAAGTCATCACATGAGAACTCCTCTTAATCCTGTCATCAACATAATTGCCTGCATCCTTTCTCAGTGCTCATCCACAAAAGGCAAATTCTTTTCCCTTAGTCTAAACCTCTTAAAGACTTTATCTTTCAATATTGCCTTCTTTCCCTCCCACCATATTGGCTACTTTCCATCAGCATTTAAAAATAATAAGTCCTTCTTTCTAAAAAATACACCCCCAACCCCACCAAAACAATTTAAACCCTATCTACCTCCAGCACTCACCCTCTTTTCCTTTCTTGGCCAAACTTTATAGAAGTACTTGTTGTCTATATCTCATCTCCCACTCACTCCTCAACTCAAAACAAACTAGCTTTTATCCCCACTAGTCTAGGTGAGACACCACTTTCTCAGAAGACACCTCCCTTAGTTATCTGCCCCCATAGCCAACTCTACTTGCCCTTTGGCACACTTACTAGCCCTGTAATTATTTAAGCTAAGACTGTTGTTCTCACTAGACCATAAGCTTTATTAGGGTAGCGTCTCGGTCTACACGTAGCATCTTTAGCACACAGGTCCTCACAAGTGTAAGTTTGGATAAGATGACCATAACCCTCTTGTGACTGAATCCATTGGTCCCTATAAATCTAAATCAAGAATCCTCTTGTTGACTATTCATTCCTTCTTAAACATTCTACAAACCATTGTTTTCTTCATTCCTTCAAACAATATTTGTGATTGCTAACTACATACTACATAGTATTCCAGAATCCAGGGATAAACAGGAAATAAGACACAAGTTCTTCATGTACATTTCAGTTGGGGAGACAGATGTAAACAAGCAAACAAAGAAGACAATGTGAGATGATGTTATTAAGTGTTAAAACAGAGTCCTGCCATGAGGGTGTAATAACTCAATAAGATGGTCAGGAGAGCCTCTGTGAGAGGGTGACATTTAAGCTGACTCCTGAAAGCTGAGAAACAACTAATCGTGTGAAGATGTGGAGGAAGAGGATTCCACACCAAAACAGTGGGAACGTCTGAGCCCTGGGTTCTCCACTCACCCACACACTCTCCCTGAGCGTCACATCAGTATCCTTTTCTACAGTTTACCACGTACAAGCTGGACGCTACAACATCTAAATCTCCATTCCAGCTCTCCTTAGAGAGCTCAAGACCCAAATGCCAAGACGCCTATTCAGCATCTCCACTTGGATATTTCACAAGTGCTACAAGTTCTGTGTAACCAAAAGTGAAAACATCTCTCACCCAACCCATGCCCCTCCTTCTGTACTGTTCTAGCTAAGTGAACTATACTGTACTTGTACTATAAACCATCCAGCTAGTAAAGCCAGAAATCAAGTTTTCCTTATTTTTTCCCCTCTTCCATCCAAACTATTAGCAGTCCTACTGACTTAATTTACAGAAGATAATTCAAATTTGTTCCATTCTTTCATCCTCATAGCCATGATTAGTCCATGACACCATCTTTTTCAACAGGATTATCGAAACCTCAGATTAGTATCTCTGGTCAAGTCTTGAGCCCTTGAAATCCATTCACCATACTGCAGGATGTGCCTAAACCTTTTCAATTACTCCCCAGCACACTTAGCACGGTATAGAAACATCTTCGTGGCATGACCTTTGCCAATGACCTTTGTTGAGAAGGGATGACCCTTGCCTCTACGTGGCCAGCACATAACATGCACTTAAACAGTCATTGTCTGACAGAAAATACTCTCTAGCAACAAGTTTTCCTATCTCTTGTCTCTAAGCCTTTGCATTATTCAGTACCCTCTGCCCAGAATTTTATTCCTTTATTTATTTATTTATTTATTTTCCCTGAGATCATCTCTCAGGTCTCATCTAAGATAGCATCCTCTTTGGGTAGGAACACTCTCTGAGAACTCAACCATCTGATGGAATGCATCCCTCTAGACTAGGTTAAGTATCTTGCTGCATGACTGCATCATTAGCTATACCATTTTTATCACTGCATCTTTGTTTTATTGTATGTGCCTGTCTAATGTTTGCCTTTCCCCCAAAATTCAGAACCATGTGTGTCTCATTCTCTTCCTTATTCCTAGCCCTTATAATAGTGTTTAGTATGTAGCGAGTGCTAAAAAGACATTTACTGCATTCATGCACATGATTTGTTCTGGTATATTTATAGATATTCATGCTTGAACTTTTCTTCTAAAACCATCTTTATTTGGAGGAACAATTGCTATGAAGAGTGGAAACACAAACTTAGGATGGCACAAAGAACATTACGATGAACCTTTCAGAGATGTTCATAGATTAAAATTTTTTTAAATTATAACTATTTTCTATATTTCCAATTCCTTTCCTAATAAAAAATAAATCCCAAACTTTATCACCAAACAATAAAATCATATCAGAAGCTTAAAATTTTCTACTGTCCTCTTTTTCTAAGCCAATAACTATAATCTTTGTTTAAAATTTTATTTATTATTTTTACTACTTTTTTACATGCTAAGGTGTTGCAGAGCAGTTGGCGGGAGGGAGAGAAAGAAAGAGGAAGGATAGGAGGAGGAGGAAAGAGGGGGACATGGTTGAGGCCCGTGGCACACCCCTCATTCCAGCAGGGGAGCCCAGGGGGCTTCCCGTGGTGGCTTGGTGGTCATCATTGGGTTGGATGCTGACGTTGGGAAGGGTGTGACAGAGGTCCTCGGCCCCCCACTGCTCTGGCTTGGGAGCCTGGGTGGCTTCCAGTTCTTCTAGATTTTATAGGTGTTCTTTGGTGGTATTAGACCTTTACTGGTTAATATCAGAACTTTGATCTATGGTTTTTGTGTTTTTTTCTTTCAGTTCTGTGTTGACCTATTTGCTATTACCACCACTTAAACTCTGCACTGGAACTAATTTGTCGTCCTTTGCTGACATCTAAAATGGGAGAACTTCCAGCAGTTGAGTTCTGTGATTGAGCTAAACTGCTGCTTTGCTGCTAATTCCCAGGGGAAAGTTTTTTGTGCAGCTCAAGTTTTAATTGTTGACCTCGTAAGCATTTCTGGGTCTTGCGAGGTCTGGAACACTTGGGTTGTGTGGAAACTCTGGTCTGGGCCTGAGTCTTTTCAGCAAACTGCACCCCCTGCAGTTCTATATTTCTGACCAGTCTCCACTGAGTGGTCCTGTGCTGACTGGAGAGCAGATCAGCTGTCCGTGCTGTGCCCCAGTGTTCTCCTGGTGGGCCCGTCTTCCCCACCACCGGCATTCCAAACACTTCCCATAGGATGGGCCATGTGCTGGTCCCTTGCAATGACTCACTGGCCTCTGAGTGGCTCCTTTTTTCAGTTTTTGTGTCTCCTTGCTCCTACGTGGGTCCACAGGAACACTGTTAGTTGTCTTGCTGGCCTGTGGGCCACCAAGGCCCTCTTCTCCCCTGTAGCCTACAAGCAATTTCATATGAAGGGCACAGCTGCAGCTTTTGCCAGCTCTTTCTCTGTGTGCTCACCAAGGCCAGCCCTGAAGTGGCTGGGGCTCAAAACAGTCATCGTGGCTTCACCTTCAAGAATTCCATAGGTCTTTCCTCCTCTTCCCCTAAGCTCTAGTGGCCTGAGCTTGGCAGTCATTGCTTTTTAATAGTTGTAAATTGGTTGATCTATAGTCTTAATTTAAGTTCTGGAGATGCAATTCTGTTATCTCTCAGGAAAGTTACCGATGTTAAGATATATATATTTTTTACTTTGCAGTTGAAATAAATAGCAAAATAAACATATATGTGAATTGAAAGTTATTTCTAAAACTGACATGACAATCATTACCCTTGGTAAATATTTTTTTCTATTTTTTCACTGCCTAAAATGGGTCATAATTATTACTAATTCTTATTATAATGAAATTCTGTAAGCAATAGTGCTATTATATAAAATTTATGTAATTCATGTTATTAAAAAACTGATATTTTCCTGCATCTTTTGTATTACAGTGAATGCAAAGCTTACTTTAAATTTTAGACTTTTATTATTATTAATAAAAAATAATTAGGTCGTGGAATATCAAAATGAGAAATATACAATAAGATAAACTGCTATAAAAACAGAGGCTATTTCTTATAATACAATGATAAAAAAACAAATAATACTAAGTGATATTAAATTAAATTTTTCTAAATATTAGCTTTCTATACAATTTATAAAGTAATTTCATGGACTATTCTTTCATGACACCCCCTTGAAAAAAATAAATTTTATGTACAGTAACCATTATTTCCTAATCAATCTAATTAAAGTTGGTTTCAAATAAGAAATAAATTGATTTTGCAAAATACTCGATAATTATTTTCCTAAGAATGCATTATATAATACAAGAAGTTCAAGTTGTAAAGAATGCAAGGCTTGGGCTGATGGAAGCTATACATGTCAAATGGTGACAGTTACATCTGTCTTAATGTATTCACTGCCAATAAAGAGCACTGTAAAGATCATAGTTAACTTTTTATCACAAAGTGATACACACAATAATGAATTCAAACATAATTTTACTTATAGCATCATTTTAACAATAGTATATATAAATTCCCAATCAGGGCTGTTATACTTCCTATATTTAACATCTTTCAAATTTTCAGTTGGCTACTGAATGCATAACATGTTCAGATAAAACCGTCTCACATGAACTGATGAGAAGCTCAGGGAGTAAAAACCGAGCATCACTCTGAAAACAGATGGAGTGGCAGATGGAATTGCAGATTGGGTTCACTTGATCTGTGTAAAACAACTTTACTACTCAGTAAGACGTGGCTCAAATCTCACAAAAACCTTATAGAGTTTATGAATTTATTCCATACATTCCTTTTTTTCCAAAAAATAAATATGTTTAACACTTTAAACTTTGTTAATTTAAAGTTTAAGTACCTATATCATAAATTATTTAACTAAAAGACACTTCTTACATGTTTTTGGACCAGATGGTAGGAAAGAGCTGTTGCCCAGTGGAATAAAATGTACACTGACTAGTTGTTCAAAAATTGTAAAATTAATTACCTTCCTTCATTGATCAGCTCAATAAATGCAAGTCCTGCATTCTTCTGAATAGAATTTTGCCATTCCTAAAAGGAGAAACCAAATCAAATGTAAGAAAAATAAATATGTAAATCAAAGTAACATCTGTTTAAGGATCATATTGATGTCATTAATAATTTCCATGTTACATTATTTCTAAATCTCTTTATAAGATTTTATAATGAATGTTATTTTGTAAGAAATCAAATGTTAAAAAAGTAGCCTGTATCACTTAGTTTAGAAGGTGTTTTTACATTCCCAGAAAGTTTCAAGCTTGATACAGACTGAGATAGAAAGTGAGATCACAGGTACAGAGAGCTTCCTTTCAAAAGAGACCAAACAACCCAGAGACCTAATGTGACTATACAAGGACAGGAAATATTTGGGATAAAAACCTTTAGTCTTTAAAACAGAGATTTTCCATGAGATTGTAAAATGAAAATTAGAAATATAAACTATATATTAAAATTGATTTGGACGTGAAATGTTCTAGTCATATTTACATTCCAAGTGATTGAAAGCTACATAGAAAAAAGTGTTACATATAAATTCTTCAGAAATTTGTAAAAAACGTACTTAATATTAAGAGTATAGCTTAATGTAATGTAACCACTCTTTGCTGATTTAGACTATGAGTGTATACTTGTGAATCTGACAGTTCCTTGGGGGCATGGTCATCACTATGAACATAAGTGACTCTCACATAGTGTTTTGAATTAGGAATGCATATTGCTTATTTAGTACTCTTCCTGTGGCATATTTAGAATATGATTTAATTTTTTTTTTGATTGTTGGTTTATTTTAGAGATGTCAACTTTTTTTTTAATATATAGTTGGTAAATAACAGTTTTTTGGACTGAAAGTTATATCCATTTCAATAGTTCTAGATATATGCCCCTAACTTTCCTAATATATTTTTGTAAAAAATAATCCCTATTGATGACTCATCTATAGATTCAGCGCCACCCCCCTCCCCACCCCTGACTTTCCTAATAAAATGCTGGCTGCACGAGGAGGTCAGCTGCCTTGTACACGAATTCAGCCTCACAAAAATACAGTCTCTGTGTCAACTCTTCACTCTACTCATCACATTCCTTTTTAGGTTTTGCACATATGCTGGGAATAAAAACGGTCCCTAAAAGTCAATACTTTGATGTGTAAATATTCTCTGCTATAAGTAAGTGTGTGAAGAATTATAGAAGAATACATCATGAACCCACTTTTCCCAAGGAGAGAGAATCAACAACTTAGGAAAAGACATATGGTAGCCTGGGGACAGTGCAATGCCATTGGGTTCTAGCTCCATAACTTTTAACTAAAATTTATCCAAATGACAAGACTGCTATTCCGTTTTACAGACTTACTTAAACTTTCAAATCATTTCAGTTGCAAACAATTGCAAAGAACTCCTTTTCCTACATTAAAAAAAACAGCTTACTAACATCCTCTTAGATGTTCTCATTATATACCATACATTTATTGCAAACCATGATCCCACAAAATGTGCAATTTACTGAGGAATACTTGACATTTACTGTGATATTAACTTAAAGAAAAAACTGATTCTTACATAAGAAGAACCATGCCACCATGAAGAATGGGTTATCAAAGACAACTTCTTAAATGTGATTTTCTATATGATACTGTCTCTACATTAAGGCTCGTCTATCAGCATAAAATTGTAATATGAATAGGATTTCCAATAGCATATTGATCTCAGTGGAGAAGCAGAGGTCTGCTACTTTTTGTTATTCGCTTTTAAACTATGTACACTAATTTTGAAAATATTTTTAAAATAAACATTTTTATTGTTTTTCTTGTTGTTGTTTTTTGTAATTAAACCCTGCACCTTGGTGTTATCAGCACCATGCTCTAACCAACTGAGCTAACCTGCCAGCCTAAAATAAACATTTTTAGAACAGTGTTAGATTTATATAAACATTGTAAAGATAGTACAGAGAGTTTCTTTGAAGAATCAGGAGAGACTTGTACTATATGCAGGCTAACAGACTTGTCAAGAAGGAAACAGTTAACTTTATCAGATTACAGAAAGAGGTTTTGAATCTAGAGGATTTATGAAAAAAATTCTGAATGGAAAGTTATCATTGCAATGTATACTTTCCCCTCTAGAAATGCTTTCATCTAAAAGCAGGCAATATAATTCCTGAATTTGTCCAATGACAATATAATACTGTCAACAGGCTTTGTATTTGAGCTTCTTGTCAAGAAGGAAACAGTTAACTTTATCAGATTACAGAAAGAGGTTTTGAATCTAGAGGACTTATGAAAAAAATTCTGAATGGAAAGTTATCATTGCAATGTATACTTTCCCCTCTAGAAATGCTTTCATCTAAAAGCAGGCAATATAATTACTGAATTTGTCCAATGACAATATAATACTGTCAACAGGCTTTGTATTTGAGCTTAACTCCTTTTTCAAAAGTCCTAAAGTTAGAGTTTCTCTTTTTTTAAAAGTTCCCTACCTAAAGAAGAATCCACATGAAAGGGTTATGGAAGTCTTCTTGCCCAAGAAAATTTTCTTGAAACTTTTGAGATGGTGGGACTGTATCACTTTCTCATTTTATTCTCCAAGTTGTTGATTTTTTTTTAATGTAAGCATTAGAAAGCTATCACTCCATTTCTCTGTATAGTATTACATCATCAATTTTCTTACATGTCAGAAAGGTCAGGTATGATGAGGACACAAGAGAGGTCCCTGAATCTGGTTATTACAATGCTGTGGATAAAAGCCAGATTGCATTAGGCTGGTAAATAAAAGGGAATTGAAAAGAAAAAATGGTAACTGGAGTAAACAATTACAAAAAGTTTTGTGGTGAAAACTAAGAAAAAATAGGACACGAAGTTGAGAGAAAGATAAGTTGGAAATTTTTAAGATGAAGAGACTTAAATATGCTTGTAGACCATAGAGAAGGGAAAAGATAGACATTGTTTACAAGAGATGAAAGGCGACAGGGAGATCTTGAAGAAGGGATAAGAGAATGGTTAAAAAAAAAAGGCTCAAGAGTAAAAATTAAGTGTGGATCAAGTTTCTTGTTTATATGTAAAACAGTCTGGTTAGTATTCACGAAGGGACCCAGATTTAAGTAACAAAATTGTAAACTTTACTGTCCAGAAGACTAAACTCCTTGGTCTTATTTGTCTTGGTCTTTTTGAATCACAGAGATAGGTTGTTTTAAATCCTAGTGTAATTTTAATTTTTTAGCACCTGCTACAGCATGAGCAATATAAGTAATATTCATTAAATATTATTAATTAGTTATCTACTGGGTTAGCAGTAACAAAGCCAGGTGATAGATAATGAAATCTCTTAAAATATAACTACTATGGCTGATCACAACTAACTGAACATAGTGTTTCTCTACTTCTATAGAAGAACAATTTAACTGGGTTCTTTATTTCTGAAGACAAGAAAGTATTGCTAATCATGAATAGAAGAAAGGATTTTTTTAAGGCACATAAGGTATTTTCTGTTCTCCTCTGTGCCCTGGCAAGAAATTTAAGAACCTTCTGTCCATCTTGCTCTCTATTAGTCCTGCTTTCCTTATCCTTAGACATAGGTAGATATCAAACACTTATTTGATATAGGATTTTAAAATAACATAAGCTGAAACAGAAATATCAATTTTTCCAATATTAGAGTTTAACTCTAGCTAGCTTAATAGAATTTTCCATATGTCTCTACAACTTCAGTTAACTATGTGTTTTATGTGCACATTATATAATTAGATTTTAAGTTTTGTATCTTTAAAGGAAGAGCCACGTTTTATTCATTTGTGGTGACAGTAAGGCCAGAAGAAATAGATAACACAGTTTTCACAGTGACTACAGCATTAAGGCAATAACAGTTCAATTCTAGAAGTTTAGTAACACTGGATGGAAAACATAGAAAAAAAAATCCTTATGCATAAAACTTAAGAAATGTTATATTTCCTGGAATAGATAACACAGTTTTCACAGTGACTACAGCATTAAGGCAATAACAGTTCAATTCTAGAAGCTTAGTAACACTGGATGGAAAACATAGAAAAAAAAATCCTTATGCATAAAACTTAAGAAATGTTATATTTCCTGGAGCTTTCTTTTTTTTTTTTTAAGTTCTATTAGTCATTAGCTTGCCAAACATGAATATTTTCTTTTCTGTCACACATGCTACTGGGTTGTGCATTAATGCGATACAGCTGGAAGCACAAGAGCAGTTTTGGAGGCCTTGACCTAAGTAACGGCAAAACTAGATTCCACCTATTATTAAGAGAGTATAATTCAGGTTTTGAAGGTTTCCAAACTTCTCATTAACTATAATTCCCAACTGGCATAATTTCAGTGTATCAAGTCAACTAAATTAACTACTACTAACAATTTGTAAGGTTACAAAAATGTTACCAGTTGTCTCTTTCAAGAAAGAGGATTTAATGTTTTTGTTTTTCGAATTAAGGTATGATATATATAAGTCCCAGGCAGGGCATAAACTAAATCACAGGATATCCATTACATCTTCATCCTCCTGGAGTCTGAGAGAACAACAAAAAACCTCAAGTAATTAAAATATTCAGTAATATAAGAATCATAAAGAAAAATATGAATATTAAAGCATCAGAGCACAGAACATCCGTGATTACGGTGGGTGGTGTGCATCGCAGCTGTGTCACCCCTCCAAATCCTCCCTTCTGCAGCCCAAGGGCTTGCTTCAATAGAAGAGTTGAAGAAATAACAACATAAGCCGTACATGTAGCACCAAAACCAGAAATTTTAAACATAAGCTTTTATCAGCTATATTCTGGGATTTAGCATAAGACATTTATTGTGGGCTCTCACTGTTTGGGGCAATGAAGAAAATACAAGTTTATTTCTTTCATCTAATTTAAAAAATACTAAACGACAAAGAGAAAACAAAATATTCCTCACAAGATAAAGTATATTTTCCCTCTCAGAAAATGTCAGGATTGAATGTGGTTTTCAAAGCTTGCTTAATGATTTCTGAATGACAATTAGTTGTAAGAGTAGCACCAATAATTCTTTTAAGCATCTTTAGTTGAGAAAGTCTCATCAGTTACAACCTGTGAAAAATATAGTACACAGGATTGGGTAGTAAACAAAAATGCTAAGTATGAAGAAAAAAACGGAATCAGAAGGAAAAAGAACCCTATAGGAAATGTAAAATTTATGACATCTTTGGTAACCAATCTCAAGCTATAGATGAATTTTTAGACCTTACTCTTATGGAAAAGAGCAATACTATAACAAGAGTTTATGCTGGCAAAGTAATAAATCTTAAAGCATGTAAAAAAATAATAAATTAAAAACTTTGAAAACGAGAAATGTGAAAAAACTAGATCGTTATTTTCTCATCACTTAATATTACTTTAATCAATCACAGAACATTGCTTCTGAAATAGAATTATTTGTATCTTGTACTGACTTATTTACACATATCTCTCCCCACTAGATCACAAACTCCTTAGTAGAAGGATCTTACTTTGCTTTATTATGTGTACCTAGTAAGCAATAAGTGTCTGTCATGCTATATGTATTCAATGTATTTTTTGTTGTTGAACTGAATTTAATCCTCCCAAATTTAAGGTATCACTTAAATCTGTGGTTCTCAATTCTGGCTGAACAAAAAAAATCAACAGGAGAGTTGTTTAAAAGTACAGTTATATCAGAATAATCTCTAAGGATAGGGCCCAGGCATCAGGATTATTTTAAAGCTTCCAAATGATTTTAATGTGAAGTCGGTGTTGACGCCTACTGACTCAGGTCACTTCTCCCTCTCAACAAGATTTCACACATAGTAGCCTACTGACTCAGGTCACTTCTCCCTCTCAACAAGATTGCACACATAGTAGCCTACTGACTCAGGTTACTTCTCCTTCTCAACAAGATTACACACATAGTAGAAACCTCAAATCATCGGATGAGTGGATACGGAAAATGTGGTATATCTACACAATGGAATACTACTCAGCT
>NW_007727252.1:361112-372183 GCF_000696425.1 Galeopterus variegatus
AAATTACCTAACTTACCTGCATGGAGTAATTTAGTTTTTAAGAAGTGATGTGTATATTTTCCCTCAAACTGCTCAACTATTTAAACTTTCTTCTACTAATTTATAGAACAGTATGTACTAGCACATCACAATTTACATCATAATCAATGAAAAATTGATATGTCAAAATTAAGATCATTCCTGAGGTCACTTTTAGCATTTTATTCCCCAAACTGATACTTTTGTAAGACTGAAAGTGTTAACTTATAATGTGTAAAAAATGTGAGCAACAATGGAGGTTAGGCAATGATTACATTCCTTTACACTGACACACATTTGTTTTGTAATTCCAAAGAGTATTTCTTAAATATACATTACTTTGTAAATGATTCCAGGAGTTTCAAAAGAATAATTAGATAAAATATTGAAAGGGGAGATACACAGAACTTTGTGACAAGAAAAGTACATAGCACAGAACAGAAAAGAAACTGAGTATGTATTTGTTGTGGTTGTTGAGGTATCAACTACGTTGAGAATCTAAAAATGGGATACAGGTGGACATGGAAGGAAACTTTAATCCCTGTCCCAGAACTCTTAACAATTCTCTCTGACATATAGACTTAGAGAAATTGCTTGAAACAAGGGAACTAAATACATGAGAATAATTGCAAGGGAATAATAATGTACTGCCATTTCAATAAGGACAAGCTCTTGGCAATGATGGGTGGAAAGTATATTTTAAAGTCATTTGTTACAAGTTATTCCAGAAAGTATTTTACCTTTTGAGAAAAAAACATATACATGCACATATACTTACTCTGCTAGTGAAGAAAATAAACCACCATAAGAAAGGGTGTAAATTAACTATAGGCATCAAATTTTTATCTTCGTGGGGAAACATATTTAACTTCAAATTTGAATGCCTGCAGAGAGCTGCCAAGTCTTAAGACAGTTTTGTCACAATTTTTAACTCTTCTACATGGATGCATAAAATTTCCTCAAGATGAAGGACTTTTTCAGGGAACTGGATCTCATGTAAAAGACGCTTTGAAACAAAACACTTTGAAGACAAATAAGTTCCAGAAGGATGACAATGAAATCCCTATGTTCTCCTCACAATCACTTGATATGGTGGTTAGATGACCTAGTAGAAATTTCAGACCCAGAACATAATTTTTCCCCCATCAATTTCTCCTCATCTATGTCAGCTCAATATACATTTCTCATTCCCTCTTCTTTGTATATGATTAAATAAACTAATTTAATGTTTTTAGAGATTCATTCCATCTTAACATTTTTCAAAACATAAAAAATATTACAAGGGAAATGACGGGGGGTGGGGAGGGTTAATCGAAATCATAAATCTTCTTGAACTCCAGAATTGATTTTATATTTCCTACATCTTTAATGTCTACTTACCATTAACTGCCACTGGAAGTGTTCCTTAAAATTTTCATACTAAATGTTTATTATAACTGGTATGCTTATAAATTTTGTAGAATAAGTTAGAGAAGTATGAAGTGCAAGGAATGAAGTGAAAAAATACTATGTAGAATAAAGATAAGCAATTTTTTAATGTATGCAAAATCTAAATAAACCAATAAAAATATATATGCCAAGTATTAAGGTACCATTTTTTTTCATTTTTATTCCTTATTTTTATGAACATCTTACTAACAACAGCTCACAGGAATTACTGAATATAAGAAATGAATAATTACTGATTGGTTCAAAGAGAAGACTACTGATATGAAGGTCAACCATAGAAAAATTATAAGGTAATATGGAAATATATGTATTTGGTTCTTCAAAGAAAAATTGGTATATTACAAATGGTAAGCATAAGGAGGTTTCCCAGAGTCTTAGCAGAACATTAAATTATGTTAATCAACTGAATACATCTTATTATTACAAAATGAATATATATGTACTTCTGTGTGTATAACAAAAAAAAGTCTGGCTTGTTTTATAAAATATCATTTTTAAAGAGAGCATATTCTATTACAATTAATAAATACAATATAACATTTACACGCTAAGTTTGAGTTGTTAAAGATATTTCTTCCTTTTTGAGAAGATAATTTTACAACATTTTTAGAGAGCATCTTCTACAGCTATGAATATATACAATATACATATTTATACGTTAAGTCTGAGTTGCTGGGAGTACTTATTCCTTCTTGAGAAAACATCTGCTGTTAGAAATGATCAGAAAACAAGGAAATAACAATTTTCTTAAATAAGAAAATAAATGTTTCAGATTTTAAGATCTATTTGGGTAGAAAACAGTAAAAGCTACAGTAAGTTTTTACAAACTTTCAAAACTTTGTAAATTTAAAAAAAATTTAATTAAAAATTCAAAACAAATATGCAACATTTTAAAAAGTTAGCATTTGTTACATTCAAATAGTAGTTTAAGATTTAATAATTCATGTCATTTTGAAGAACTTCAGCTCTTGAAATGAAAGTTTGGCAGAACAGGAACTTTTTTTTTTTTTTGGAAAGATGACTGGTAAGGGGATCCAGGACTACACTCTCCCAAGTGAGCCATGGGCCGACCCCCGAACAGGAACTTTTAAAACATAAAAACAATAAATCAAAATCCTGTCCTGGTCTATAATCAATAAAATAATAATGAATGCCTTTCTCTAATTTCCGTGATTTAGCATAAAAATATTCTCACATTTGTTCAACAGAACACATTTATTAAGAGCCTATTATGTATCTGAATTATGACTGACATACTACTATTTTTTCTTAAGCTGTACTGCATTATCACTAACATTCTTTATGACGTTCTTTGTCATATTTTTCTAGGGCTAAGAACAGGTGTGTCAGTAGAGTGATCCTTAATACCTTATAACTTAAGAAAAAGATACAGCAAAACATAAATAAAAAGGAAATTATACCATCAGGAGCCCTAGGCAGTATTCAAATATGTCACTAAAGTGTTGGGTATTATTTGGCTACTATGTAAGTCTAGCTTCTCAAAAAATATTCATAAATAACCTAATGATACAATAGACATTTAATATTTCTCAAGATGCATATTCTGAGACCTTTATACATAGTCATCTTTTCTGACTACCATCCAGGCTAATAGCACAACCCACAGCAAAAGAACTTTATTTATGAAAATTGCCTTATTTTCAAGAATGAATAGGGAACAACCATGCTGCATTGAGCTGTTGATGCTCTGCTGTCTACTTGGCTTATACACTCCTACACACCAGACCTAGAGCACCCACGATCCCAATTCATGCCGTGGTAAGATAATATAATGCTTTATGCAACTGATCCATGTTATCACTTAAGAATAGAAGGAACTTCCAGTATTAAATCTTGAATGCCATGAAACAGAATTAGATATTAAGTCGTATTAAATATTTCATATTTATTCATGAATAATCATGCAGCAATAGGTGTGTTAGACAGTATAAGACAGTTGTACAAAAAATTTAGAAATCATCATCATTAACCCAGAGTAAAAATCTTTGAAACACAATTAGCTGATCTTTGTTTGAAGACCTACTATACTCAGGGTTTCTGAAACAGATTGTTCCACTTTTGGACCACATTAACACTAAAAAAAAGACAAGTACAGATATTCATATGGGAAGAATAGAGCTGTGCTGACTAGTATGGCATCTACTATCCACACATGGCTATTACAAGCACTTGAAATCTCTCACTAGTGTGAATTGAGCTGTATTCTAAGTATAAAATATATACCTGATTTTGAAGACAGTAAATAAAAAAAAAGAGGAATGCATAATAACTCACTGAATATTTTTGTATTGATATTACATGTTAAAATGATATTTGAATTAAAACGTATTATTAAAATTAATCTCACCTGTTTCTTTCATTTTTATTTTTATTTTCTCCTTTTTGTCTTTTTTTTTTTTTCGTGACCGGTAACGGGATCGCAACCCTTGGTATTGCGCCCACACCGCGCTCAACCAGTGAGCGGACTGGTCTTTATATGGGATCCGAACCCTCGGTGGGAGCGCCGCCATGCTCCCAAGCACCGCACTCTACCCAGTGCGCCACCGGGCCGGCCCTCACCTGTTTCTTTTTCACCTGTTTCTTTTTCACCTGTTTCTTTTTCACCTTATTTAATATGGCTATTAGAAAACGTGAAATTGTATGTGGTTCACATTATCTTTCTATTGGATAGCACTGGTTTAGAGTATCAATCAGGGGAAATGCTATTTGAAAACTATGTTATAATACCAAGTGTTGTTTATATTACTAACAAGGAAAATAATTTTGCATTTATGTGCAAATCATCTAGGGTATCTATATTTAATTGAATGGCACAAGGGTGCCAAGACTATTCAGTGGGGAAAGGACAGTCTTTTCAGCAAATGGTATTGGGAAAACCAGACATCCACACGAAAAAGAATGAAGCTGAACCCCTATCTTATACCGTACACAGAAATTAACTCAAAATGAACCAAAGACCTAAGTTTAAGAGCTAAAACTATAAAACTCATAAGAAAATACAGGAGCAAATCTGCATGAACCTTTATTGGTCCATGGTTTCATAAATCTGGTATTAAAAGTATAGGCAACAATAACCAAAAAATAGATAAATAGGATATTATTAAAATTAAAACTTTTGTATATCAAAGGACACTATCAAGAAAATGAAAGACATCCACAGAATTGAGAAAATATTTGCACACTAAATATCTGATAAGTGTTTAATATCCAGAATATATAAAGAACACCTAAAATTCAACAACAAAAAAATTCTTTTAATGTGCAAAGGACTTGAATAGATATTGCTTCAAAGAAGATATGAGGGGACTTACAAATGTTCATGAAAAAATGGAATTAAAAGATAATATGAATCTTTCCATGAACTTTTTTGGAAGTACCCTCATATACAAATGGCCAATGTGTGCATAAAAAGATGCTCAACATCATTAGTTATTAGGGAAACATAAATAAAAACCATAATGGGATACCACTTCACACTCAGTAGGATGGATATAATTAGAAGAACAAAACAAATCAAAACAAACAAAAATATAGAAAATAAGTATTAAGACAGGATGTGGAGAAATTGGAACCCTTGTGTATTCCTCATGAATATGTAAAATGGTTTTTAAAGCCACTGTGAAAAACAGCTTGGTTGTTCCTCAAAAAGTTAATTGTAGAATTACCAAGACCCAGCAATTCCAGTCCTAGGTATATGCCCAACAGAAATGAAAACAGTGACTTAAATAGATACGTGTATGCCAATGTTCAAAGCAGCATTATTCATCACGATAGCAAAAAAGTAGAAACAACCCAAGTGTCCATCAAAAGATGAATGGATAAACAAAATGTGGTACTGTGCATATAATAGCATATCACCGAAGTATGAAAAGGAATGAAGTTTTGACATATGTTACAACATGGATGAACCTTGAAAACACTATGTTAAGAAAAACAAGCCACACACAAAAGGACAAATAATGTATGACTGCACTTACATGGAACACCTAGAACAGGCTTTTCAAAGAGACAAAGTAGAATAGAGGTACCAGGTATTGACAGGATGAAAAATGGAAAATTATTGTTTAATGGGTACAGAGGTTTTATTAGGAGTATTGAACATTTTTGGAAATAAATAGTGGTAATGATTGCAGAACACTGTGAATGTAATTATTGCCACTAAACTGTATACTTAAAATGATGAAAATGGCATATTTTATGTTATAAATATTTTACACAATAAAAATAAACAAGTAAATCAACTTGGTGACTATTCCTTTTTATTCGTAAATTAATAAGCCATTATACCTATACTATGCGCTAGACACCTCTATTAGGTGTAGATGGCATAGTGATGAGCAAAACAAAAGGCATCTCTAGCAATAGAAAAATAAAACAAACTTTAGTATGGTGTAAATTTGTAGCATAATTGAAATTAATAACATCCATAAAGTGACCTTGGAACACTCTAAAGCTTTGTGTCATCATTAAGTAGTCTTTCCTGCTGTACTGCTTTAAATAATTTATAATTTCAAATGCTCTCAATAAATGTTAAAATACTGATGAGATTATATAATACTTCTTTTCTCCCCTGGATAAATAGAATGCTTTAAAAAGAGAGGAAATACTGGACATGAGGCTTATTCTAAAGGATACTGCAATGTAATGGATGATGAAAATCACGCCTTTACCAAATTTAAGAACATCTAATTAAAAGAACATCTAATTAAAAACACAAACAGGTGCCTATACCTACTGTCCAGATCTGTGTACTCAAATGCTAGGGGAATGAGGTAGAGATTAGAACTATATGATAATAAAACAGAAAAGCTTCATGAAAACAGAGTTTGAAATAACTGGGAAGATATGAGGTAACATTAACAATTGTGTTGGTTGCATTAATACATAGGATAAAATTACATTGCACTATATACATACACAAATGAATGCACGTAAAATATAGAGAAAGCTGAATAATGTCTGCAGTCTAGTTAACAGTAGTGTATTAATACCAACTTTCTGATTTTTGATACTCTACTACACTTTCAGGTAAGGTAACTATTGGAGGAAGCTGGGGGAAGAGTACATGGGAGTACACGTGAGTCTATAATTACTTAAACTACACAATAAAACCACAGAAAAAATGATTCTGAGAAAATGTACAATGTAGAAAAGAAGATATAGAAAACTACTTATTACAAGATAGTTAATAAAAATAAATATGTTGAAATTATACACAGGAAAAGTGAAGAAAATCTACCAAAAAGCAAGAGAATGTGTAACGGTGGTAGGACATACACATTGTTTTTGCTATTTTTCAAAGTTGTTTTAATGTGTCTGAAGAAGTTTTACAATGTAAACACAGGACAATGAAGATGGGGGAAAACAAACAAACAAAAATAACTGGGAAGAAGGGATGGGGATGGATTTTGTGGCCAAGTATGAAATCGAATTTTAGGTCAGAGTGGTGGGCTCATTGTCAGTGCTCCAGGAAAATCTGTACCTCAGAATATTCTACATTCCTTCTCTGTCACAGATATTATAGCACTGTTAAGGATGATCCTATATTGTGACCAAAGCTTACGGATTTCTTTTTATCCCAATCTTATTTAATTTATGAGATGTCAGACATGAAAAAAGAACTGTTGTTTCCACTTTATATTTTACCATTTTCACCAATTAGCTCAGAACTTTTGTTTATCCATTATATTCCACCTCTTTTTATAATCTAGGTTGGATAAAAGCTACTTAATATACAAGATGCAAGTGTTCTATGAATGAGTATCATATGCATTACAGGTAGCTTAGAAAAAATATTTTATAACATAAAAGTGACTGACTCAAAATTTATTATACCTGCTAACTTCTCTAGATGTTGAAATATAACCAACAAAAGACCTCATGCAAATAATCAAAAGTAATTTGAATTATGTGCTCTTTAAATATTTGATTAAATTTTCATCTAGGAATGCTACAAATAATTGAGTGGATAACACAGAATTGAGTCTGCCCTCCTGATACAAATTGTTCTGCAGTCATGCTCCCCAAGATTATATTAAATAGAAATTTTCCAATTATTTCCCATTGCTATCCTTTTCTTTTTCCTCAAAATGTCCATGTCTTTAGTGTATAATTTTCTCCAGATTTTCTAATAATTAAAAATAATTACTATAATCAACATTGACCACAAACTTTATTCCTCACCACATTTTCAACCTTCTGTTTAACTTTTATTTATAGTACTTGGAACATATTACAAACTTTTATGGCAAGAAAGACGATGTAACAAAACACAGCAAATCAAAAAAAAAAAAAAATGAAAATGCCCAATTTGCTTCTTTAACTTGGAGATGTAATTTTACCACAGATAAGATTCGAGGCAGCCACTGTCCATAGAAAAAGGCAGCGACTCCTTAGATACTCAAAATGAAACACTGGCTTCACTCCTAAAAACAGAAGTTTCTATAAAGGCAATGACCATAACCCACCCAATACTGTTTAAAAGTTAGACATTTCTTACCAGCCTTAATTATATGCTATTAACATATTACAATATTTTATATTAGAAATACTCTTGAGGAAGGTATTGCAATATTCATTGCCTGGAAATGGGTAATACCCCAGATAACCAAATAAATATATTGTCTGTCTACTTAATTTATGTGCTACAAATGAGGCTGGTCACCAGACTGAGCATGTAACAGGTTCACACCTCTCCAGATCTTTGCTCAGACTGTTCTCTCTGCTGGAAGCTCCTTCCCTGCTTGAGCTGTATAGAAAGCCTGCTATCTTTAGGGCCCATTGTTAATCCATCTCAATAAAGCCTTCCATGAAAATCTTACTGTTGATACATAGTACTTGTTTATATTCAGCTTAAGATATCATGCCATATTTTTTTTGTTGTTCTTCATTGATTTTAAATTCAGCTACATATCTTGCAAGTTTCATAGATAACACTAGGAATTGGAAGAATATATCAATAAGCCTTTAGAAACCATCACAATGCTAAAATAAATGCAGTCACTAAATAATTACTTAATTAAATGTGACATAATTTCATCATGATAATTAGGATGTCATGATGTTTCCAAAGAAAAAATTCACCTAGTCCAACCCTGGGTTTCTGGTGTTATAATCTACACACCAAAAATCCTTTCAATACTGAATACTCCTGAATAAATATTCTTTAACAGGCCTCTATACTCATCTTATCTATATCTTTGTAACTCAATATTTGATTTATTACATTTAGAAGAAGAAAGTGTATCTTTTTCCTTTTTAATATCTGAATAAATTATATCAAACTGAAGAAAAAATGAAAATTTTAAATGTTCATAGGCCAAATCACTTGAAAAAGGAATATTGTACTTCAGTTGTGGTTCTTTTTTAAGTACTGTCTTCAGAAGTCCTGGGTTATGCCTTGATTACATGAGTGAAGTCACTAAAATTCTTTTTATTTAACTATATGAAGTATTTTTAAAAGAGTAAAGTCAAAAAGAAACCACAAAATAATTCATGTTAGTAACTTCATACACAAATCTTAAACAAAAGGCTTGCAAGCTTATTACTTTGTTACTTATACATTTCCAGGTTTTTAATGAGAATAAAAATGATTTATTAAGCATGTATTTGTTTAATCAGTGTTTCAAGGCAGAAAGCACTTTTTTTTACATAAAGTTTCTCAATTTATAAAACATTTTCTATTGACTGATAAGGCACAGAAAAATACAAGTGACATCTGCTAAGCTTTACTTACAAAAACTTAAAGAAATCCTATGGGATAACATCACTCAATTTTTCTGGAGTACCTCTCATGGAAACTTCCTAAAAAAAAATCTGGAAATAATTAGAAACTATTATAGTACCTAAAAAAGATTACTTGAAAACTAAATCTGCTATTCATCAAAGAACACAATACAATCAGATAATGTAATGGAAAAATAAGTACATATAAAGAATAATGTAAAGCACTTCAACCACATCTGATTGTAAAGCTTAAAAAAAAGCTGTGACGGAAGACAATATCAGACCTGTGATATACTGAAGAACCTGTAGGAAACATTAAGTACTGACTGTGTCACATACATTATTATTTTACTTCAGTTCATTTCACTGCAATATGACAGAAAACCAAATTCTTCTTTTTAAAAGATGCCACTAAGTGCAACTTTAATACAAATTAAAAGTGAAGAAAAATAGTTAATGCTTAAAATTTATTTTTGTCATAAGATCAACATGGAAAATAAATTATCCAGAAAATAGTACAAAATGTTTTGTGTATTTGTAGAACAATAAATGCATCACAGTGATAATGCTAACAGCTTCTTCTTAAAACTTCAAATATACTTTCCACAGACACGTAAAATTCCACTAGGGAACTGACTGGATGGCATGTCCCTTGGAGTTTAAAAGTCTGCCCATATGAACCGAATTATCTTTGACAAGTACCTTCAGACATTTGTAATATGATCTCATGTAAATTTAGACCACATTTTGGACAAAAACTACTGGCAATAGTAAGTTTATTTAGGAGCTCAGATAAGAAGGAAAGGAAAGCTAATACCCTTAAAAATATTTACTAGTTAACATGAAATTTCCAAAATGAAAATGAAAAGCATTAAAAAAATCTAATGTGTTGGAACAAAAACAAAATACTAAAAAATAGTTGTGTTTTCCTTTCCTTTGTTAATTCTTAGCTTCCTATTATCTCCAACAAAATTTTATCTTTCGATGTGTTTATCTAAATTTCGAAGAAGTGGAGATTTTTAGCAAATAAACTTGAAAACTCTATTTGTATTGTCAACTTATTTTAACCAAGAATTAAATCACAATGTGAATAATATCTTAGTCGTATTTTTCACTGTGGCAAAAAGTATATCTATAGTGCATCAAGATAATTATCATTCAGATTTTCAACTATTTTTATTAGTACAAATACTGCTCATCTATATAACAACATGAAGCTATCAATACTTACAAAGGGTTGACTGTGAAAACAAAAAGAACTCAGAACTCTGCAGCTTTAAAAATTCATCAGAAGTGCCTTCTGCCTTGGCACAAAGACAGCCTACAGAACTGTGCTAATTCTACAGGGATCAGCTCCACTGTGGAAGAGATGCATTAAGGCCTGTAGAAGAGAGAGAGCTATGCCAAGAAATTTCCACAGCATCATTAACTGTATTTCTCTTTTTTATCAGAGGTAAGCTACTGTTATGTTGCCCTGCTAATGGATGAAAATAAAATATAAATCATCTTGAATTTGAATAGTACAGAAAAATGGCAGATTATTTCAAGAAACTTTGAAGACATGTTCATTTTTTATGTGTGTACTTAAAACCAAGGTCCAAGGATTTAAACATTCACAAACCCAATTAATGATCTACAAAGATGGTTTATAGTAATATAGTAAACTCCTCCCACCTGAATTGGTTTGAAGGAGGATTACTTGTTTGTGTCTTTAAAAATATTTTGTGGAAAGCAATATTTCATTTGAACAAAAAAATAACAAAACAATTGGGAGCTATTTTTTAAATAAGCATACATTTTTAGGTCACTTAATTGACATACATTTACTCATTTAACCACCTGAAATATTTAAACATAC
>NW_007727252.1:372337-373895 GCF_000696425.1 Galeopterus variegatus
TTTTAGGTCACTTAATTGACATACATTTACTCATTTAACCACCTGAAATATTTAAACATACTGAATTATTTAAAAATTCAACTTAAAAATCAAACAGAGAGACACGTTTATAATATTGCTTTGCTGAAACATTGAAAGAAAGTGCACTGCATAGAGAGCTTAAATTTCTCACTCTTCCTTTCAATCAATATCTGAGGCAAAGTTTCATCTCTAGGGCCCTTAATGGCAGGAATTCCTGGAGCCAGCAAATGAGTAATGTTAAACCTATGATTCGATGATGAGGCCATCAAAGACACTAGATCCTAATGCTACATTCCTCTTTATTCCTTTGAACTGCAGTGAAACCCAGGGCTAAGGAAGAAGGAATTGTAAGCTATTTCTTTCCATAAAAGCATTTTTTTTTAAATGTGCATCATCATGAACCTAAAAGGTCCGTCCAGATAGATCTCTCAGAATGTCTCTTGAACTCAGGACTTCAGCATTAAGTAACAGAATTTTCAAATGCCCTGAAGATGAACTCCTGTCAGGACTGTTTTCTTTAACTTCTTCCTTATCAATATTCTTCCTGGCTAAACAGGGGAAATGGACCTAATGATTACCATATGAATGTATTCTTGAAGAACATAAATCTGAAAACTGAAAATCAATTGGTAAGTTTTTTTTGTTTGTTTTGCTTGTTTTTGTTGATGTTTTAAAGGTTTAAAGTCATATTGTTGTTTATTTCAGAGACAGCAGTGGTTTTAGTCAGACCTCAGGCCAGTAACTAGAAATCGTTTAGATGTATTTTTCTTTCTATTGAGGAAACTAGGAATATATGTAATAACTACTTATTACAAATACACTTCAGCTCTTTTTTCATTCTGATATGACAAAATATGTAAGACTTATATGATAATCAGAATTACTAGGAGATTTGATAGAGCTAGTGAGAAAGACCACCATTAGGTTCCTATTTTAATTATCAGAAAAGATGTAATATATGTTTATTTTTAGTGTAGTTATTTTAGTTTAATTGTTAACAAGAAACAGTGCTCAACAATTATAATTTTATTTTTAATTTGATTATTAGAGATAAATAGCATAAGATAATTTTTAGAATTTATACTAAAGCTACAAATTACACATAAAAAAAGGGAAAGTAGCAAGATATATCAAAGACCACTCACTAATGAGTTATATTATATAACTTGTTTGGCTTTTGGGTGAAAAATACTTAGTTTTCATTATCTCTAATCCAATAGAGAAGAAGAAACAATGTAATTAACAATTCACTTCAAAATTATAAATTATGCTATATCATTTTTTAAAAGGTGGGAGGTAGAGAAGGATATCAAAAGACCAATAACTAATTACACACACACACACACACACACACATACATACACACACACACACACACACACACACAGAGGTATTTGAAGAGACACAACGGGAACAAGGAAGGATAGGGAGGGTAGAAGGGAATAAGCACACTAAAAAGAGCAGAAGAGGGAAGAAGGAGAAAAAGTCAATATTTTCATGGTATGATCATCTACATACTAATATATCTCCACGTAAA
>NW_007727252.1:374825-376008 GCF_000696425.1 Galeopterus variegatus
TAACATATAAAACTTCCTTTGAAGTAGAATTGCTAAAATAAAATGAACAGAAATGTTCACCTAACATACACTTATTTTTATTACATTAATTTAAAAATATTCAGATATTCAGGATGATGTGAAAAGTACTAAAAAATCGACTTCGTGCTTTGGTTATTTATTTCCTCAAGGCATTTCTTATACTTAAACTAGGTGGGAAAGGTTATTGAAATTTATAAGATAGTTAAAGCTGCTTTTAATCCAAAAACACTTGTTATGTGATTATCTCCTGGAGTGAAGAACAACTGAAGATCTGCCTAAATTTTCTTCCCAAAGACAAAATAATTTACAAATAGGTAACTCCCTGTAGCTTATCAGTTACTAAATGATTTTTAAAATAATAAAAATAAATTTCGCATATGATTAACACATCAAGCAACATTTATAAAATCTTACACTGTTCTGCTTCCAAACTCTCAGAATTGATACTACAAGAAAAAAGAATTGCACGTAACAATGTATATGTAATAATAGCTACTACTCATTGATCGCTTACTATGTGCTGGGCACTGTGTTAAGAGCCTATGTACATGCAATAAGAAAGCAGATCCTATTTGAAAAGTGCCAACACAGAGGAAGACATAACCAAGGATTAATAATCTCTGTATAACAGTACATTAATCATGTTTGCTAATTATAAATATGTTTTTAAAAGTTTTTCACTGTTTCTAAAATTAAAATAACAAATAGACTTTCTTTTGAAGGACTAATGTAATCACTAAAAGTATCATATACTAAAGTTGAAGCAAAACCAGTTTTTTTCTTAAGTTGATTTCAATAAATAGCCTCGAATGCCTTCTAGACACTAGCATTTATATTTATTGTAGGTAGTCGTTAAATACCCTTTTGTGCCCATTTTGCCAACGACCCTATCCTTATTGTACAGACCAACAGAACGAGTTGTAAAAAGGCACTAGTATTCCATTTTATCAGATCTTTGGGCAGACAGTTAACTAATGAAATAAGAGGCAGATGTGAAAGGCTCTTTAAGAGACAATTGGTGTAATTGATCAGGAATTCTGATGCTCAAGAGCTGGAGAGTCAGAAAGATTAATGAGACATTTATCACCTGTTGGCTACTCAACTATTTGAATTCTGACAAAAACAAAGTAAAAGGGCAAAGAATCATAATTAAGACACACAC
>NW_007727252.1:377269-381998 GCF_000696425.1 Galeopterus variegatus
GGATTAAAAATGGTGGTCAGGGGTGTGGTTCTGAGGGCTTTAAAAAGAGAGTGAATAAGGAAGTCTCTCTCTGCTCCACCATTTTCGCAATGTGATACCCTGCTGTCACTGAAGCCACCAACAAAGAAAGCCTTCACCAGATGTGTTCCCTGGACTTTCGACTTCCGAGCCTCTAAAACCGTACGCAATAAATTTCATTTCCTTTATACAATACCCAGTTCTGTGTATTTTGTCATAAGCAATAGAAATGGACTAATATAATCACTCTGTGTGGAACTATTTCTAAGTGTTAAGAAGGGTAGTGCAAAAACAAACAAAAAATAGGTAAACCCAAATGTTTTACTACAGATATATTGAAAATATAAGCATTTTCTAATGACATTTTAGCCTTGCATACTTTCAAAAGAAAAAACCACCCATATTTGAAAATTTAAGATGTAAGTAACAAGCATGATTTTGTATAACTTTAATCATGAGCTCAAGAAAGCCAAATTTATCTGGCGATGCTATAAATAACTCTTAAGCTGTATATGCATAAGGCAAATATTTCACAAGTGTACTCGTATGTCTCAAAAAGGTTGAGTTTATCCTTTTTGTACTTGCACTAAGCAGTTTACAGTATTAAATAAGACATTACCATCTACACTTTTCCAAGTGCTCCATATTTTAATTCAATCTAAGATTATCTAAAATTTACATAGAGCTTTATAATTTACAAAAACCTTTATATATGCTGCCTCATTCAATTCTGTAAATAACTCTTTGAATTAGTTATTGTTACTTTATTTGATAAATAAAAAATGAAGAGATTTGGTGACTAGCCTGAGGTGTTTCATCCCATAAGTGGTAGAATTGGGACCTGAATTCAAGTCATCTAACTGGAAAGCCCATTTGATGTTTCCTGCAGAGCCACATAAATAATTTGCCATCATAGGATGGCAATATACAATTATGAGAAAGATCATGAATGACGTTGATAGTTTTTTGACTGAAGATAGTGTATGTTGGTTAGACATGGAAACAAAAATCACTAGCTTAAGCAAGAAGTACAGAGGGAGCAAGGAATAGAGAAAATCTGAAGAGACTTCACAGCTTGGAGAATGGATGACTAGAGTTTGAAAGTAAGACTGGAAGGCTGGGGTAATTTCATAGATAAATATTGAAAGAAATTCTAAATAATCTTGAAAGTTAAGAAGAAAACTTTAGAGCAAATTATAAAATAAGAGAAATGATACTAAGGACTGGTTATGGCATTCCTATTCTATGATGACAATCTGAGCCTTGTCAATTAAGTAGTAGCCCCAAAGGAGCTGTACATATGTACCCCCCAACAAAAATCTAGTTAGGAATGTGGGCCAATTAATACAACATTTTTATCAAAAAATATATATTCACCAAAATATTCTGACCAGAAATACTGGTCCAATACTGCAAACCATACTGCCAGTATAAAACAACCACTTGGAATGCAGACAATAAACATGTGAGGGCCTATGAGGAAGGCTTTTTTATATATGGGAGGTACTCTAATAGTGAGGAAAAACTGTCATGAGAGCTTTTGAACATACTATGAACTATACTGTTGAAAGGTGAAGTCAGCTAACTGAGTGGTTAATGTATAAGTACCTGAGAAGATTAATTGGGTGGACAAATTTGAGGTGGTCCAGTTCCAGGCAGTAAACAAATTGAATATAGCTGAATAAACCATTACCCCAAAACTGGCATTTCTCTTGGATTCACACTTACTAGGGGTAGGAAGTTAGTACTTACTTTCAGAACTATTCTCTCTCCCCATTTAAAAAACAAAACAAAACAAACAAATAAAAAAATGCAACAAAAGATAAACCAGATTAGAAACCACCAAAATGAGTGTGAAGTCAGGAGTGTGGCCTTTGGAACAAAGCTATCTTTCTTTAATACAAAGACTACTGAAAGGCACAGTGATGCTGTTTTAATAAAGAACTGTCAGACTCTTTTCAATCAATCTCTGGGTCTGACTTTATGCATCTGTTAAATTTGAAGATCAGGTTAAAAGAGCCTTTAAGCATTAAAATAGTGTGAAGAAATTCCATCTGTACCAGAGTGTTCCTTATGGGGGGAGGTAGAGGGAATTACACATTCCAGGGACAAGCAAGGAATCATATTCTTAGACGGAACTCATCTTTTAAGCAACGTAAGTTTTCTTTCAGTAAGGGCCCTCTTCCAAGAGAGGAGACTCTCGTCGACATCAATGACTAGGTGCTTTAAATATATTGTCAATAAATATTAATTGAATCAATAAATCTAGAAACCATTATTTACTGCGGTTGAAAGAGAAAAAAAGATAACCAAAATTTTGAGGAAACATAAGTGCATTTTTTTTTTAGAACAAGAGCGTAATTCATTCAAACAGTATGTACTTACCATAGCCATAGACCATGGCATATACTAAGTTTAAAAAGAAGTAAGGAAAGTAGAACAGATTATGTAAACAAATAATCACGACACAGGATCCTAGGGGTTCATACAGAACATAAGGTGTTACAGAAAGGGCAGTAAACAACTCTGTGTAGAAGTATTTATGAGGGCCGGCCCGGTGGCGCACTGCTACAGTGCGCCGCTTGAGAAGCGCGGCGGCGCTCCCGCCGAGGGTTCGGATCCCACATACAGACCGGCCGCTCACGGGCTGAGTGAGGTGCGGGAGCAACACTGAGGGTTGCGATCCGTTGCCGGGCACGAAAAAAAAAAAAAAAAAAAAAAAAAAAAAAAAGAAGTATTTATGAGGGCCGGCCCGGTGGCGCACTGCTACAGTGCGCCGCTTGAGAAGCGCGGCGGCGCTCCCGCCGAGGGTTCGGATCCCACATACAGACCGGCCGCTCACTGGCTGAGTGAGGTGCGGGAGCAACACCGAGGGTTGCGATCCGTTGCCGGGCACGAAAAAAAAAAAGACACACACAAAAAAGAAGTATTTATGAGAAATTTGACATTTGAATTAAATGATGCGAGCCTATCTAGGAAAAAAGGGAAATATAGGAAGGTCATCCCAGGCCAACAGAGAAATGTCTGAGGTCTAAAGAAGCATGATATAGTCAGTAAAATGGAGTTGAAATGCTATGTTATGCAGTGCAAAGAAAGATGGAAGGAAGTGACTGGAAATGAAGACAGAGTCAGGAAGCAGAGCCATGTATGGTATACTATTCCTATTGTTAACAGGGAACCACCACTAAAGGATTTTAAGCAGGGGTCAGAGAGATGTGTTTTGGAAAGATCACTTTCCGTCACTGGTATAGGAAGGAACCAGTAACTACAAAATCTAGTCATGATAATGAAAGCCTGAGCTGAAGGCCGTGGCAATGCAAATAGAGACAGATTTGAAAAACATTCTGGAGTGAGACTTAATAAAATATTTTAGACAACTGAATATGAGGTCAGAGAGTAGAGTAAAGAAGCAAAGTGTGAACTATGATACCTTTAACAGAGATTAAGGAAAACAAAAGAAGAAGTAGGTTTGTTGAAAGATAGTAATAAGTTTCATTCTGGACAAGATTAGGAACATAGGCTAAAAATTTTAATTTTGAGCTTTAGTATTGGTTGGCTGTTTTGTAGATATAAATGCTATAACTCAGAGAAACCATACATGCATAAGTCACACAGATAACAAATTTGTGAAGAAAATATAATTGTGGAATTTTTATAAGAGTGCCACTAACAGACAGCTAATACTAATCACTCATTCATTCATTCATTTCTTCAGTTCGCTAAAAACTAAGTTATCACAAACTTATGGTGTCTTATTGTCTTTAGAATAGGAACAAAACTTGGGCCGGCCCGGTGGCGCACTGCTACAGTGCGCCGCTTGAGAGTGTGGTGGCGCTCCCGCCAAGGGTTCGGATCCTACATACAGACCGGCTGCTCACTGGCTGAGCGAGGTGTGGGCGCAACACCGAGGGTTGCGATCCGTTGCCGGTCACGAAAAAAGGGAAAAAATAAAAAAAGAATAGGAACAAAACTGAAGTTTCTGCATATATCATATATATCATGGGTCAGCAAATATTATCTATAAAGGCCCAGATAGTAAATATTTTTGATTTAGTGGCCATAAGTTTCTGTCACAACCACTCAATTCTGCCATGTAGTACAAAAACATCCATATACAATACATAAACAAGTGGTCTTACATGAAATATTTTGAAAGATTCATAAAGATATTAATTTCATTAATTTTCATTGTAATTTCAAAGTAATTTGATATTATATATTTCTCCACAGAAATTGCATATGTTCAGAAGACTGAAAATCTATTTCCATATGGGAATGGTTGACTAACTGCTTTTAAATAGTAAATTCAGAATGTTGAAATTGTTCAGAATCTTACCGACTGTGGATATTTTTTTCCTTTTCATAGTTTTGCTTCTGCTGAGAATTTTTTGCAAAGTGACAGGGTTGAAGTTCATAAGACTCATGGATAATTCTTCTACAGAATGATAGATTACAATAAGAAGTGAATCTATAGTGATGGTTACTATAGATTTTTACTAGTGATCTGACTGCAATATGAACTGAGCTGAAGAGAATATTGTTATGGCATTTTTAACATTATTATTAACACCTATTAACTGTGAAACACTACCCCAATTTTACTCGTTACTTATGCATTATAAACCATGTGCTTGTCCTATCTCATCAAAAATGTGAAATCAGGGGAAGCATTCTGGCAAATTCTTGATGTCCAGTGTCACTCTTTTCTTTT
>NW_007727252.1:382371-391732 GCF_000696425.1 Galeopterus variegatus
ATTAAGACAAAAACAGCCAAAAAAAAAAAAAAAAAAGATTACTGGTTAAGGTAGGCTCACGTAAACATCAGTGATTTTATTTTCACTTTCATTTATTTTCAAAAGTACATTAGTTTTATCCAATAACTATAGGCTTAAATTGTTAATACACCCTGAGAAAACAAATTAGACCTTCACAAAGCTCCTTACCTGCACTCAAAGCAATAAATTCTCAAATTTGACCCAAGCTGTTTTCTTTACTGAATCCTCTATTTAGAGCAAAATATTAAATAGAGATGAGTAATCATTACACTTTCATTCATTCTTAGGAATGAAACAGGCTCTTGGACGTTCCTTCAATTTTATAACATTGAAGATATTCTCAAAAGTCACAGAAATTATTATAAGCATATGATTCCATCCAAGGAATAATTTAGTGGGACAATATGCCATAGATTACACACAAAACATACATACATACACACAAAAAAGTACAGATCACTGAATTAAACAAGATTATTTTGCCCACCCAGAAAATCTTATATTCAGCTCACAACTATCCATAATTCAGAGTGAGATCTTAGTGTCAAATTATAGGTTATATGCCTGAATATGGTCCAATAACGATAAAGGATATAAGTCAGTATGTGAATTGCTTTGCAATGAAAAAAAACCACTTCTAGCATAAAATAGATCTACTTATAAACTAAAAGTAAATGGTACTTTTATCTCTTCTAATCCTTTTTACAATAAGACACAGATCTATTACAAACATTTATGTTTTGAAATCATACGACCTGGGAAATCTCCCAATGGTATCAAATAAATGGCCATAAAAAATGCATCAAAAAGTGAGGAGCTAGTCATTTCCAAGAATTAATGGCAATGATTCAGTTCTAAAAACAGTACTGTATACTTACTACATGCCAGGGTACAAATATGAAAGAGATACATTCTGTGTGCTAGAGAAGCATGCATTCTAATAGAGGACACTGGCAGATAAACTGATCAGTTTATGAGGAAACCAAGCATTATTAGCTCAGAACCATTTTAGGATGTTGACTTGCTTAGCAGGATAAACGACGTCAAAGTAATTCCTACTGTGATTGTAAGGAAATGGTGGAATTAAGAAATACAGTTAGGATATATTTAACTTGATGTAATATACAGTTATTAATTTCTAGGGAAAAACTGACTTAGGGACCACAACAATATCAGCAATCACAAATGATATTATTCAATCTGTAAAATAGGATCAGTTTAAATTGATACAAACATCTTCTACTCTGGAGTGTATCTAGCCCCAAGAATTCTCTCTACAACAAACACATAAATAGAAAACACATTTAATGTGAGAATATTTTAGTTTACATGTTTCATTGCAGTGTTATTGAAATTAGCTCTATAATCCTTTTCAGAAACTATTTTTAAAGTTAAAATAATAATACATTTAATCAAAAAATTTCTTTGGTTACACTTAGTGCAATTAGAAGAACTCTATTGAGTAGAGACAGAACAACATTTTAGGTATGGATAATATATATCATGCATCACAGGTCATATTTCCATATAGAGAAGAAGGAATAGAAAATAATCCTCTAGCAGGTAAAATTGGTATCAAAGTTTTAATTGTAGCTTTCATGGATTCTGTTCCTCACAACAGAGTTTATATTTAATTTATATATAACCAGTAGATTTCGTCAGCTAAATACCAAGCAAAAATATAAAAACAATTCTACATGGAGGGACAACATATATACAAAAGAAAACTGTGAAAATACAGACACTACACAGGAAAATAATTTATAAACAAACAAAGAAGGAAAAGCTTAGTCCTCCAGAAAAAGTCCAGAGGTAACAGCTCTACACACCTACTGGCTTAAGAACAGTTGAAACAGAAAAATAATCTTAAAATCTCACCACGAATGAGGATACTTCAAAAAGTTCATGGGAAGATTCATATTATCTTTTAATTCTATTTTTCCACAGCCTTTTGAAGTACCCTCATGAAAAAAAACTTCCACAATCTTGGTAGTCTATCTGTAGGAAAAATAACAGGATGGTATGAGGCATAGGAAATAGTTACAGGAAACCAAAGATTCTCACTTTGCAAATGAGAAGGTTTCTAGGAAAGAGTTACTGCAGAAAATAATGGAAAAATACTAGGCTTAATAGGAGAAGGCTGTACAAAGGAAAGATTTTCGTTAATTTAGAAAGGACAGTCTAATAAAAGGAGCTGTAAGTTAAAATTCTGTCACTAGAAATGTTCGAGCAGAGGCCAAAAGATCAACCAAGATGATGCTAGAGGGATATTCTTACACTGAGTAAATAATATGTGAAAAACTCATTGTCCTGAGCTCTGAAAGCCAAAGATAATAATGTACATACACAAATACTTAAAGAATGTCAGGAAAACACCTTAAAATATCAAAATCATAATATACACTACATTTGTGTAGCAATTCACATTTCTTTACATTTATATTTCTCAACATATTTTATAACCTAAAAATTGTGTAAAGACATAGTAGAACTATTGAAATACTTGTACAACTACTTTTTTCCTACTTAGTATACATGGATATGGTATAGAGTTTAATTGTACCAGATCCTTCCGTAGCTAAGTGATGTGCAGATATTTTTCTCCAATTACTTTCAGAATTGCTTTCTTATGTACATGACAAATTCAAACTCACTCTCTTTCTCTCTCTATATATGTATGTGTATGTATATATATGCACATACACATACACACATAATACCTCTAATAAAACACATTCCAAATAGTTTAAAAATTAGAAAATATTGTCGTATGTATTAAAATTGGCCTTTTAAAATATGAATACAATATGCATATGATGGGCTATATGAGCACAAAGGGGCAAACATACACACATAATACCTCTAATAAAACACATTCCAAATAGTTTAAAAATTAGAAAATATTGTCTTATGTATTAAAATTGGCCTTTCAAAATATGAATACAATATGCATATGATGGGCAATATGAGCACAAAGGGGCAAACGGGAAACAGATAACTTCCTTAGAAGTAGGTCTTAGGAAACCTCCATTCTGTTGGCTTATTTTTTTCAGGCCTACTAACTCTTGATGGTTCTTGATGGCTTATTTCTCTTGTGATCCATGGTCCACCTAAGTTGTGGCAACTCCTCCTCATTAAGGAGCATCTATAATGTGGAAAGCTGTGTTTTGATACTTGAGAAGGACAAACTGGAGACTGATGGTCCAAGCTGACATGCCCTGGGCCTGACCTCACAGTCTGAAACTAGAGAGCAAGGAACAACATATCTGGACAGCACAGATTAAGGACCAGGAAAAAGTCTGTCTTTATATTTTCTATTTAGTTCTATCGGTGTTTAAAACTCAGCTTACATGAATATTACTAATAATCTGAGCATTAGTAATAAACAGTTAGTTCTTATATTTCTAAATATTTTAACATTAGGATTTATCCTGGTTTCTCTGAACTAGGCAATTTTATTAGCATTATGGAATTCTTTAATATGGATCTAGTTTTCAATTAAGTCGAAAAACTATGAACTGAAAATTAGAATATCTGGTTTTATTGTAGCCTCTACCAACTAAGTAGCTATGAAAACTTGAGCCTTTCTTGATACTAAGTTTCTCTGCTGGCAAATAGCAGATTAATGATTTTAAAACTTTTAAATTACAATCTCCAGCAATACTTTTAACATCATGATCCAGTACATATAACTGAAACAAATGTTTTATAAAACAGTATTTCCTCTCACTGTGGCATTCTGATCAATGCTATGCTATGGCGTGGCATGCCATTAAAAAGTATTGGTCAGGTCCCGCTTTACCGATTAAACTGTAGTTTAATCATGACCCACAGTCTGAAAATCAATTCACTAGAGCTGGCATGCCTATTTTTGTAGGGCCATGGGCTTAAAAGTTTTTACATTTGAAATTATTGGAAAAAAAGAAAGAAAAAAATTTTTCCTGATACTTCAAAGTAAAGTTTTATTAGAACATGTCCAAGCTCATTTCTTTACATATTGTCTGTGGCTATGTGCATAATACAATGGCAAAGTTGAGTAGTTATGACAGAGACTGCATGGTCACAGAGCTTGAAGTATTTCCTTTTCGGCACATTACAGAAAAAGTTTGCTGACCCCTGAACTAAAGTACACCTAGTTCTTTCTGGCTTGAGTATTCATGGTTCTAAGTCCTTTCTTTAGGTCTTACTGGGCTAAATGGTACCACAGAGAAGATGCGCAATAGTAGAAAGGAAATGATATGAAAAAGCATGGGTTCTCAGTCAGTTATATAGGTATCAGATGTATATTCCATTCTGTACTTGAAAACAAGAATGAAAAGTGGATATACCAACAGGCAGCATTTGGTGACAGTACAAAGATGAAAATGATTTACAGAATCTGTCCCTGTGAGTTCATGGGGCTTTATCTTATAGCCCTTAAGAATCTCAGTTTAATGGTAGGTCCAGTAAAGGCTGGAAACTGTTTTAGCATGGATTCGGTTTGAACACAAAATGACCAACTACATTTCATTGTATTATATGTACACATCAAATTCACAATGATAAAACAAATGGAGAAAATGAAGCCAGTGGCTTCTTTTCACTTTTATATGCTTTAACTTAAAATTGTCTTTCAACTGTCCTTTCTTTTCCTTTCCTTATTCACATTTAGACCGTTATTTAGCATTGTATCTGTTCAATAAAATCTTATTTGTTGTTTCTGCCCCCAGACTCTCCTTCTACTAAACTCCTGCTGTATACAACTAACAGTTTTTCAATCATATTTTGATTTTGTCCCTCCCTGTTCAAAATTCTTTCAAGAATGACAAGGATATAGTTTTGTTTTTTATTTTTATTTTTCTCTAGAATATGTGACTATGTCAAAGTCACTGTTCTTGCCTTTCCACCCTCATTTGCACATGCTGCTTTTCCATAATTTTCAATAATAGTCATGAACAAATATGAGATTTTCTGGCTCTAATGTGTTCACTTCCATATATGGCTGGTTCTCTGCTAGGTTTAAACCTGACCAAGACATTGTCCACCTTGTGTTTTTTTAATGTGTTCTATTGTTACTTTATGAAATTTTAAGAATATGTTTGGAAATAAAGTAGTATCAGGGTAAACGCTAGCTTTGTAAAATATAAACAAAACTTGAAGTATTGTACTGAAATGTATTATTTAATGGGCAGTAAAAAAAAATGGTTACGATCAACATCACCCATAAAATCCTCAGTGTGGAAATAAGTTAAGGAATTTTGTAATTTTAGCATTGTTTCAAGCTAAGTAAATTATACCCTTCTCTTTTTTCATTAAGACTAATTACTGAAATCTACTTGACTATAGGAAACAACTTCATTTGTACTCTCATCCTCTCATCTATCCACAAGAATTTTGGGGGTACATAATTGTACCAGGTCCTGGAGGCCTGGTAGAGCTTAAAAGCTGGCAGATGACAGAGACATTACCAAATAACTACACAAATATTGGTTACTGTGACAATTTTGATACATGCTCTCAGAAAAAGTACACTGTGCTATGAAAGGCTATAACTTTAGGCTTCCAAGGGAACCTAAGTAAGTCTGGGATATCAGGTTAATACCCTCAGAGAATGTTTAAGATACAGAAATTTAAAGGAGTCAGCCAAGAAAATGTAGGTAAATAGAAAGTTTCCCATAATCATTAAAAAAGAATTCACTTATGAAAAGACTTTTCTGAATCCCTTTTATATTCTTCAATGACTAAAAATACATTGATTTCATTGAATTCTGTTGCTATAATATGTTAACATAATTCACCAAGGCACAATTCTTACTTATCTGCTATATACCAAAATACTGCTAAAATGTATATGACTTTGTATTTGGTTTTCCATGGTTAGCTGAAAGGATTGGTTGCTATAATATGTTAACATAATTCACCAAGGCACAATTCTTACTTATCTGCTATATACCACAATACTGCTAAAATGTATATGACTTTGTATTTGGTTTTCCATGGTTAGCTGAAAGGATTACACAATAATCCATAAATTGGTTTCTGTTTCATTACCTGGATGACTTCACTTATCTACCAACTAGCACACAAGAATATTTGCATGTGGCAAATGTGCTGTCCTTGCCATTCTAACCCATTCCCAGATGCTACTGTTCCATAACTTAGAATAGTCAATTGCTCCTGTGCAGAAGTCTTATCTATAACTAGCTGAATTTTACATCTAGCTATCTCCTATCATCCTCATATACCCTGCCACTTGGGGGCACAGTAGCTTAGGTTCCACTGTGCCTGTTCTGAATGGAAGCTTTCCATCACCCCATCAAAACAAAGAAAAAAGTAAACAGTACTTTGAAGTTTTCTTTGAATATGTAAGATGATAACATTACAAAATCAAAACTAGTTTATAACGTTTTATACTCTGAAAGAATCAGAATTTTATTTAAAAACGTGGACTTTCCTTATAGCAACTGAAGATAAATGGAGAGAGCCATCAGCTACTAAATAAACTCAGGATAACATTTTATAATCTATTCAAGTTTTAGAACTGTAGTATGTCTGTAACAAAAATATAAAGTAGCTGGAAAATTTAATCACTGTAATATGATAGAAACTGCTAAGCAATGTATTTCCTATTTTTAACTTCCCCACTTAGTTTTTCCTTCCCAATTGTTAAATATATCTCTAATGTGCATAAATATACCAGAGGGTGTAATAATAAAAGTCGACATTCATTTCAAACTTAGTTTCTTGAAGATTCCATGTAGTTTACCATATGTGTAGACATTATATCTAAATCAGTATACAATTTTTGTAATATAAAAATACTTCTCATCTCAAAATAAACTACATGTGTACTCTCCAACACCAGACTTATTAGTCAATATCATTGGTTTCATAGACTATAAATCTTTTCATCGAGTTATTACCTGTATTTAGAGCACCCATATGTCCTGATTTGCCAAGACAATCCAAAATCATACCAGTTGTCTGGGTGTAATTCTAAATATGGCCCTTTTTCCTTTAAATTGTCCTGGTTTGCATGAAAAATTATATGAATACACTAACTTTAACAGAACAAAAGAGAAAATAATTCTCTTTTAAAATTATCATGAAATACATGATACAGGCCCTACATGCTATTATTTTGTGTTAAATGAAAATACTTTCCAATCACCATATCAAAGTAGATGATCCATTTCTTATTAAGAGATAGAAATTAAGAAAGTAAGCCCATTTAGAATAGCCACCAAAAAAATAAAATGCCTAGGAATCAATTTAACCAAGAAGGTGAAATATCTCTACAAAGAGAACTACAAAGCACTACTGAAAGAAATTAAAGAGGATATAAAAAGGTGAAAAGACATTCTATGCTTTTGGATTGGAAGAATTAACATTGTGAAAATGTCCATACTACCCAAAGTCATCTACAGATTCAATGCAATACCCATCAAAATACCAACGACATTTTCATAGAAACAGAAAAAACAATCTTAACATTCATATGGAACAACAAAATACCATGAAAATAGAAAAAACAATACTCACATTCATATGGAACAACAATAGATAGCCACTGAGCCACTCAACCCTGAACAAAAATAAATAAATAAATAAAGCTGGAGGCACAACACTACCTGACTATAAATTATACTACAAAGCTATACAGATTTACAGCCAACTGATCTTTGATAAAGGGAGCAAGAACATACACTGGGGAAAAGATGGCCTCTTCAATAAATGGTGTTTGGAAAATTGGATATCCATATGCAGAAAAATGAAACTAGACCTGTACCTCTTGCCATGTACCAAAATCAACTCAAAATGGCTTAAAGACTTAAGTGTAAGACCTGAAACTATGAAACTACTACAGGAAAATATAGAGAAAACACTTCAGGAAGCAGGAATGGGCTAAGACTTTATAAATAAGAGCCCCAAAGCACAAGCAACAAAAGAAAAAATAAATAAATGGTATTATATCAAACTAAAAAGCTTCTGCACAGCAAAGGAAACAATCAACAGAGTCAAAATACAACCTACAAAATGGAAGAAGATATTTACAAACTATACATCTGACAAAGGATTAATATTCAGAATATACAAGGAACTTAAACAACTCCACAGTAAAAAACCAAATAGCCCAATTAAAAAATGAGCAAAGGAGCAGAATAGACCTTTTTTGAAGGAAGACTTACAAATGGCCAACAGGTACATGAAAAAATGCTCAACATCACTAGTTATCAGGGAAATGCAAATTAAAACCACATTGAGATATCATCTCACCCCAGTTAGACTGTCTATAATCAAAAAGACTGTGAATAAATGCTGGTGAGGACACAGAGAAAGGGGAACTCTCCCACACTGTTCGTAGGACTGTAAATTAGTACAGTCACTATGGAAAACAGTATGGAGGTTTCTCAAACAACTACAGAGAGAACTACCATATGATACAGCAATCCCACTTCTGGATGTATGCCCAAAGGAATGGAAATTATCATGTCAAAGGGATACATGCACTCCCATGTTCATCACAGCTCTATTTACAATAGCCAAGATATGGTATCAACCTAAATGTCCATCGATAGATGACTGGTTAAGGAAAATGTGGTATATAAATACAATGGAACACTACTCTGCCATAAAAAAAGAATGAAATTCCGCTACTTGCAGCAACATGGATGAGCTTGGAAAAATTATGTTAAATGAAATAAGCCAGGCACAGAGGGAAAAATACCACGTCATCACTCATAAGCAGGAACTAAGAGAAAGGAAGGAAAGAAAGACCACAGTGGTGTGCTGGACTTTCAGAGGGACAGAACAGACCTAGGATTGCTGGGAGAAGGAGGGGAGTCAGGGGTTGGGGAGAGGTTGGATGGAGGACACAGGGCATAACATGATTTGTGGTAGTGGGCATGCTGATAATATTGATCCAATTATCACATCTTGGGCACAGGTGCTGATGGTCAGCTCTGTGCCCTATGAACATGTCTAATCATTAAAAAACATATACAATTTTTAAAAATGGCTAAAATGGGGCCGGCCCGGTGGCGCACTGGATAGTGTGCCGCTTGGGAAGCGCGGCGGCGCTCCCGCCCGAGGGTTCGGATCCCACATGCAGACCGGTTCCCGCTCACTGGGTGGGCGGGGCGCGGGGGCGACACTGACGGTTGTGGTCCCGTTGCCGTCCCCGGTCCGGTGCGGGGGCAACACTGAGGGTTGCGATCCGTTGCCGGACACGGAAAAAGACAAAAAAAAAAAAAATGGCTAAAATGGGGCCGGCCCGGTGGCGCACTGGATAGTGTGCCGCTTGGGAAGCGCGGCGGCGCTCCCGCCCGAGGGGTCGGATTCCACATGCAGACCGGGGCCC
>NW_007727252.1:395225-397107 GCF_000696425.1 Galeopterus variegatus
TTTGCAGTCCCACCAACAATGTATGAGAGTTCCTTGTTCTCCGCAACCTCGCCAGCATTTATCGTTCAGAGTCCTTCAGATTTTAGCCATCCGAACTGGGATGAGATGGTATCTCAGTGTGGTTTTGATTTGTATTTCCCGGATGCTGAGTGATGTTGAGCATTTTTTCATATGTCTGTTGGCCATTTGTATATTTTCCTTAGAGAATTGCCTACTTAGCTTCCCGGATGCTGAGTGATCTTGAGCATTTTTTCATATGTCTGTTGGCCATTTGTATATCTTCCTTAGAGAATTGCCTACTTAGATCTTTTACCCATTTTTTAATTGGATTGCTTGTTTTTTTCTTGTAAAGTTGTTTGAGTTCCTCATTGATTTTGGATATTAATCCTTTGTCAGATGTATATTTTGTAAATATTTTCTCCCACTCTGTTTGTTGTCTTTTAACTCTGTTAATTGTTTCTTTTGCTGTGCAGAAGTTTTTAGTTTCATATAATCCCATTTGTTTATTTTTCCTTTGGTTGCTTGTGCTTTTGGGGTCGAATTCATAAAGTCTGTGTCCAGTCCTATTTCCTGAAGTGTTTCTCCTATGTTTTCTTTAAGAGGTTTTATTGTTTCAGGGTGTATATTTAAATCCTTAATCCATTTAGAGTTGATTTTAGGATATGGTGAGAGGTATGGGTCTAGTTTGATTTTCCTGCATATGGATATCCAGTTCTCGTAGCACCATTTGCTGAAGAGGCAGTCTCTTCCCCAGTGAATAGGCTTGGTGCCTTTGTCAAAGATCAGATGGCAGTAAGTGTGTGGGTTGATTTCTGGATTCTGTATTCTATTCCATTGATCAGTGCGTCTGTTTTTATGCCAGTACCATACTGTTTTGGTTAATATAGCTTTGTAGTATAGCTTAAAGTCGGGTAGTGTTATGCCTCCAGCTTTATTTTTTTGCTCAGCATTGCTTTGGCTACGCATGGTCTTTGGTACTTCCATATAAATGTCTGGATATTTCTTTCCATTTCTGAGAAAAATGTCTTTGGAATTTTGATGGGGATTGCATTAAATTTGTATATCACTTTGGGTAGTATGGACATTTTCACTATGTTGATTCTTCCAATCCAAGAGCATGGGGTATCGTTCAATCTTCTTGTATCCTCTCTAATTTCTTTCAGCAGTGCTTTGTAGTTCTCATTATAGAGATTTTTCACATCCTTAGTTAACTCAATTCCTAAGTATTTTCTTTTTTTGGTGGCTATTGACAAAGGGCAGGCTTACTTGATTTCTCTTTCTGCCCGTTCACTATTGGAGAAAAGAAATGCTACTGATTTTTGCGTGTTGATTTTGTATCCTGCTACTGTGCTGAAATCATTTATCACCTCCAAGAGTTTTTTTGTAGAGGCTTTAGGCTGTTCGATATATAGGATCATGTCATCTGCAAACAGGGATAGCTTGACTTCTTCTTTTCCAATATGGATGCCCTTTATTTCCTTCTCTTCTCTGATTGCTCTGGCTACTCCTTCCAACACTATGTTGAATAGGAGTGGTGAAAGTGGGCATCCCTGTCTAGTTCCTGTTCTTAAAGGAAAAGCTTTCAGCTTTTTCGCATTCAGGATGATATTGGCAGGGCGTTTGTCATACATGGCTTTAATATTTTGAGACACTTTCCCTCTATACCTAACTTGTAGAGGGTCTTTGTCATGAAGGAGTGTTGAATTTTATCAAATGCTTTGCCAGCATCTATAGAGATGATCATATGGTCCTTGTGTTTGATTTTATTAATATGGTGGATCACATTTATTGATTTGCGTATGTTGAACCAACCTTGCATCCCTGGGATGAATCCCACTTGATCGTGGTGAATGATCTTACATATGTGTTGTTATATTCTCTT
>NW_007727252.1:397937-416161 GCF_000696425.1 Galeopterus variegatus
ATTTTATTTATCTTTTCAAAAAACCAACTCTTTGATTCATTGATCTTTTGTATTGTTTTTTGCGTTTCAAGTTCATTAAGTTCTGCTCTGATGTTAATGATTTCTCTCCGTCTGCTAACTTTAGGTTTGGATTGTTCTTGTTTTTTAGTTCTTTAAGGTGAAGTGTTAGATTTTTCACTTGCCATCTTTCCATTCTTCTGAGGTGAGCATTTAATGCAATAAATTTCCCCCTTAATACTGCTTTTGCAGTATCCCACAGGTTTTGGTATGATGTATCATTATTTTCATTAGTTTCAATAAATTTTTTGATTTCCTGCTTGATTTCTTCTTGGACCCATATGTCATTAAGTAGAATGTTATTTAATTTCCATGTGTTTGTATAGTTTCCAGAATTTTGTTTGTTATTAATTTCTAGTTTTAATCCTTTGTGGTCTGAGAAAATACATGGGATAATTACTAGTTTTTTGAATTTGTTGAGACTTGATTGTGACCTAATATGTGATCTACGCTGGAGAATGATCCATGTGCTGATAAGAAGAATGAATATTCTGAGGTTGTTGGATGGAATATTCTGTAGATATCTGCCAATTCCACTCGGTCTAGAGTATTGTTTAGATCTTGTGTTTCTCTGCTGATTCTTTGCCTAATATTGACAGTGGGGTGATCAGGTCCCCTGCTATTATGGTATTAGTGTCTATTTCCTTCTTTAGGTCTAATAGTGATTGTTTTATATATCTGGCTGCTCCAACATTGGGTGCATACATATTTATGGTTGGTATGTCTTCTTGATGCATCAGTCCTTTAATCATTATGTAGTGTCCCTCATTGTCTCTATTTATGGTTTTTAGTTTAAAGTCTATTTTGTCAGATATAAGAATAGCTACTCCAGCTCGTTTTTCTTTTCTGTTTGCATGGTAAATCTTTTTGCAGTTTTTGTTTGTCTGAGAAATATACTATTTGCCCTTCACTTCGGAAGGATAGCCTTGCAGGGTAGAGTATTCTTGGCTGGCAATCTTTGTCTTTTAGTATTTTGAATATATCATCCCATTCCTTTCTAGCTTTTAGGGTTTGTGATGAAAAGTCTGATGTTATCCTGATTGGGGCTCCCTTATAGGTGATTTGATGCTTCTCTCTTGCAGCTTTTAAGATTCTCTCTTTGTCTCTGAGTTTTGCCATTTTGACTATAACATATCTTGGAGAAGGCCTTTTTGGGTTGAATACATTTGGAGATTGTTGAGCTTCCTGGATCTGAAGATCTGTGATTTTTCCTATACCTGGAATTTTTCTGCCACTATTCTGTTGAATATGTTTTCGATGCAATCTCCGTTTTCCTCGCCTTCTGGAATACCCATGACTCGGATATTTGAGCGTTTAAGGTTATCTGATATCTCCCTCAGATTTTCTTCAATGTCTTTGATTCTTTTTATTTTGTCTGGTTGTGTTATTTCAAACAGCCCATCTTCAAGTTCAGAGGTTCTCTCTTCCACTTCCATAAGCCTGCTGGTTAAACTCTCCATTGTGTTTTTTATTTCGCTGAATAACTTCTTCAGTTCGGCAAGTTCTGCTACATTTTTTTCAGGACATTGATTTTCTTGTACATTTCCTCTTTTGGGTCCTGTATACTTTTCCTTGTTTCATCATGTTGTCTAGCTGAGTACTCTTGTATCTCATTCAGTTTCCTTAGAATTATCACTCAAAATTCCTTGTCAGTCATTTCAAGGGCTTCTTGTACTATAGGATCTAGAGTTTGAGATCTATTAACTTTTGGTGGTGTATTATCTTGATTTTTTGTATATCTGGTATCTTTTTTTTTTCCTTTTTGTCTTTTTTCGTGACCGGCAACGGATCGCAACCCTCAGTGTTGTGCCCGTACCAGACGGGACCGGCAACGCGATCGCAACCCTCGGCGTTGCGCCCGCACCTTGCTCAGCCGCGCTCCCAAGCGGCGCACTGTAGCAGTGCGCCACCGGGCCGGCCCGTGGTATCTTTTTTTGTTGTTTATTCATTGTAGCAGGGTGTTTCACAGTCCACCAGTTTGAGACTATTGACTAACTGAGATGTTGCTGTGGTTGCCAATTTGGTATGGCTACCTCCATGATTGCTCAGTTGGCCTCTAGTTCCTTGTGTGTGTGGTTGCCTCAGGTCTTGGGGACTCTCCGGGGAGCCACCTCTCTGGTCAGCTTGGACTCTGTTGGGCTGCTGGATCACGGGGTGGTACTGCAGATTGTGTGGTCTCTGCTGAGTTTCCACTTCCCATGCAGGACTTCTCCCTGTTCCGTGCACTCTGGCCCGTTGCTGCTGGATCACGCAGTGGCAGCCCCACAGGGTGTGTGGTTTCTGTCAAGTCTCTGCCTCCCTAGCCGGACGTCTCCCCATCCTGTGTGCACTAGGTTGGGCTGCTGGATCTCACAGTGGCGGCCCCGCAGGGTGTGTGTTTTCTGCCAAGTCTTCGCCTCCCTAGCCGGACGCCTCCCCACTCTGTGTGCTCTAGACTCGGCTGGGACGTGTCTTCTGCAACCCTCGTCTATCAGCCGGGCCTTCAAGCCCCTGCTTGGCACCGCCCCGCCCAGGAAGTCTGTCAGGTTTCTGCTATGCGCAGACGACCGGTCGCTCTGGGTGCCTTTTTAGCACTGTGCAGATCTTTCTCGGGACTTATCACCTTCCTCCTGGTATTGCACTTATTTGTGTACTTGTCTTATCTCCCACACCAGAGTGTGAGCTCCTCAGGGGAGGAGCCTGCCGCACATGGTTAACCTTTGAATCCCCCCGGCGCGGACTGACTCCGGTGCCCACCTGCAGTCAGCTCTCCGGCAGGTTCAAGCGAACTCGGGAACGCACCGACCACACTATTCCTAACCAGAAATCGGTTAGGCGTTTTTCCGAACTGGTGGCCGCAGAGATGGTATCTGCCTCCTGGTAACAGGAAGTTTACCAGGGGCCAGAGCCCAGGGTATGGTGGAGTGACATTCGGCCCGGCCTGCACCTCCCTGCCCTCCCAACGCTGTCCGGGGACACCCCACGCCACCAGTCCCGCCAGAGAACCGTGGAGGGAGTGGGATGGGAGGCCCATCCACAGGCCCCAGGAAGCCCTGCACTGGGGCAAGCAAGTGGGAAGGTTCAGTGAGGAGCCGAGCCAGGCGAGGACAGGCCTGGCCGAGCCGGAGCGGAGCCAACCCCACCCGAGAAAATGGAGGCAGCCCTAGGGCCAGTGAGTGGCCCGGTGGGGCAGGCGCAAGCCAGGCGGGCGTCTGCCCCGCGAGCAGGCCCGGGCCGGGGATCACTCATGGGGCTGGGCCAGCTGGGCGGCTCTCTCTCTGCCTCTGTGTCGTCGCCGTCCCTGTCCTCGGCTGCCGCCGCCTCAGGCTTCCCACTTGGTCCCGTAGTGCAGCTCGGGCTCTCCCAGGAAGCTTCTTTTATGCCGGCCCGAAACCTCGAATCCTGAATAGGACAGCTGGCCGCCTTCAGCGTGGCCCTGGCCTCCGGGATCCTGGCTGCGTCAACAGCGGCCCTGGTGCCCTGTTCCCTGTTTAGAAACTCGCTTTTGCAGCTAAGAAACAGTTCTTTTCCTGCTCCACACTTCAAAGCTGTTGCCTGTAAACGAGGCAGCCTCTCCTGCCAAGGGCAACGTGGCGGTCAGCCCCCACGACCAGCCACCAGCAGCGGTCCTCCCTTAAGAGACGCCAAGAGGAAGGTCCACAAGTTTCCCAGTTGCCTAAGGCCCAGTGGCCGCCTTTTCCACCTCAGCTACTCATCACCAACCACTGCAGCCACTGCCATCTTGAAAAGCCCCTGACATTGTTTTCTGATCCACAAATGTTTATATTTTCATGAAGTCCAATTTTTTGATTTTATTTTATTGCCTGCACATTTAGTGTCATGGCCAGAAATCTTTGCCTAATCTAATGTCATGAAGTACTTTTTTTTAGAAGTATCTCTTTTATTTTAAAAATTTTTTTAAATGACAGATAAAACTGTATGTATTTATCATGTACAATATGACGTTTTGAAGTACATATATATTGTGTAAAGACTAATTATAGCTAATCCACATATGCGTTACCTCAGTTATTTTTGTAGTGAGAACCCTTTACATCCATTTTCAACATTTTTCAAGAACATATTGACTATAATTACCAAGTTCTATAAAAGATCTCTTAAATTGACTCCTCCTATCTAACTTAAATTTTGTAGCCCTTCATGAACAGCTTCCCAGCCACTCCTCCCAAACCATCCCAAACTCATAACCACCATTACACTTGCTACTTCTGCGAGATCAATGTTTTTAGATACCTCGTATGAGTGAGAACATGATGTATTTCTCTTTCTGTTCCTGGCTTATTTCACTTAACATAATGTCCTCCAGTTTCATCCATGTTGTTGAAAATAACATGATTTCCATCTTTTTTTATTGCTCATTGGTATTCCTCTACGAATACCATTTTCTTTATTCATTCACTAATGGATGCATGTTGATTCTGTATCTTGGCTGCAATAAACATTAAAGTGTAAATATCTCTTCAACATAACTAATTTCATTTCCTTTGAATGTGTTCCCAGTGGTGGTATTGCTAGAACATATGTCAGTTCTATTTTTAATTTATTGAGAAACCTCCATATTATTTTCTATATTGACGGCACTAATTTACATTCCCACCAACAGTGTGCAGTGGTTCCCTTTTCTCCATATCCCATCCAATGCTTGTTATCTTTTTGTTTTTTCATAATAGCCATTTTAACAGATGTGAGATGATATCTCATTGTGGTGTTAATTTGCATTGACTTGATGACTAGTGATGTTGAGCATTTTTAAAATATGTGTGTTGGCTATCTGTATGTCCTCTTTTGAGAAATGTCTACTCAGGGCCCCTGCCCTTTTCCAACTGGGTTGTTTTGTCACTATAGAGTTGTTTGAGTTCCTTACACATTTTGGATATTAACCTCTTATTAGATATGTTGTTTGCAAATATTTTCTCTCACACTGTAGGTTTTCCATTCTGTTGTTTCCTTTACTGTGCAGAAGCTTTCAGTTTGATACAATCCCATTTGCCTATTTTTAGTTTTGTTGCCTGTACTTTGGGGGTCATATCTTAAATCATTGCCCACATCAATGGCATGGCATTTGGCTTTTCTCCTATGTTTTCCTCTAGTTTAATAATTTTGGGTATTACGCTTGTCTTTAATTCATTTTGAGTTGATTTTTGTATATGGTGTAAGATAAGGGTCTAATTTTATTCTTCTGATGTGTATATCCAGCTTTCCCAACACCATTTATTGGAGAAAGTATCCTTTCCCCATTGTGTTATCTTGGCAACCTTGTCAAAAAAGAGTTGGCTGTGAATGCATGGATTTATTTCTGAGCTCTCTATTCTGTTTCATTGGTAAGTGTGTCTGTTTTTATGCCAGTACCACTTCTTGAAGCCAAGAAGTGTGATACCTCTGGCTTTATTCTTTTTGCTCAAGATTGGTTTGGCTACTCAGGATCTTTTATGGTCCAATATAAATACTAGGGTTATTTTGTTTCTATTTCTGTGAAGAATGTCATTGGTATTTTGACAGGGATTGCATTGAATCTATAGATTGCTTTAGGAAGAATGAACATTTTAAAAATATAATCTTTCAATCCAATTACATGAGCAATCTTTCCATTTATTTGTGTCTTATTCAATTTCTTTCATTAATGTTTTATAGTTTTCAGTATAGAGATCTTTCCCCTCCTTGGTTAAATTTATTCCTACGTATTTAATGTTTTTGTAGTTGTTGTAAATGGGATTGTTTTCTTGATTTCCTTTTCAGATAGATCACTGTTAGAATATTTTCATTGATTTTTTACGTTGATTTTGTATCCTGCAAATTTTCTGATTTTGTTTAACAGTTCTCACAGTTTGCTGGTGAAGCCTTTCTAAGGTTTTCTATACAAGATCACATCATCTGCAAACAGGGACAATTTAACTTTGCCCTTTCCAATTTGGATGCCTTTAATTTCTTTGCTTTACTTAATTGCTCTAAGAATTCTAGTACTATGTAGAACAAAAGGGGAGAAGTGGAGAGAGTGGACATTATTTTTTTGTTCTGCGTCTTAGAGGAAAAGATTTAAACTTTTCCCTGCTGAGTATGATGCTAGATGTGGATTTGTCACAAATGGCCCTTACTGTATTGAGGTACTTTCCTTCTATACTTAATCTGCTGAGAGTTCTTATCATGAAAGAATGCTGAATTTTGTCAAATGCTTTTTCTGCATCTATTGATATGATCATATAGTTTTTGTCCTTCATTCTGTTAATATGGTATATCACATATATTGATTTACATATGTTGAACTATCCTTGCGTTTTGCTAAGACCCCACTTGATCATACTGAATAATCTTTTAAATGTGCTGTTGAACTTAATTTGCAGTTTTTGTCCTTCATTCTGTTAATATGGTATATCACATATATTGATTTACATATGTTGAACCATCCTTGCGTTTTGCTAAGACCCCACTTGATCATACTGAATAATCTTTTAAATGTGCTGTTGAACTTAATTTGTGAACTTAATTTGCTAATATTTTGTTGAAGATTTCTGCATCTATATTCATCAGAGATACTGGACTATAGTTTTCCTTTTTTGGTAGTGTCCTTGATTGGTTTTCATATCAGGGCAATGCTGGCCTTTAAAAGTATTTCCTCCTCTTCAACTTTTTCAGAAGAGTTTGAGAATAGGCATTATTTTTTAAAGGTTTGACAGAATTCAGTATTAAAGCCATCAGGTCCTAGGCATTTCTGTGATGAGAAACTTTTTACCACTCAATCTTCTCACTCATTACTGCTCTGTATAGTTTTCTGCTTCTTCATCAGTCTTGTTGTATGTATCAAAGTATTTATCCATTTCTTCTGCGTTATCCAACTTGTTGTCTTGTAATTTTTCCTAATAGTTTGTTATGATTCTTTGTACTTCTGTTGTATCAGTTGTAATGTCTTCTTTTCCATTTATGATTTCATTTGAGTCTTCTCTTTTTTCTTTGTCTAGGTAAAGGTTTTTCTACTTTATCTTTTCAAAAAAATCAATGTTTAGTTTTGTTCATGTTTTCTATTGTTTTTCTAGTCTCTAATTCATTTATTTCTCCTCTGATTTTATTATATCCTTCCTTCTACTAACTTTGGATTTAGTTTATTCTTGTTTTTCTTATTCCTTAAAATGTTTAAGATCTTTCTTCTTTTTTTGTATAGATTTTATTACTAAAAACTTTCCTCTTAGAACTGCTTCTGCTGAATCCCACAGATTTTGTTATGTTGTCTTTCCATTTTTGCTTGAAGAAAATTTTAAATTTCCTTTAATTTCTTCATTAACACACTAGTTGTTCAGGAGCATGTTTTTTACTTTCAGTGTATCTGTGAATTTTCCAAAGTTCCTCCTGCTATTAATTTCTTGTTTTATACCATTATGGTCAGAAAAGTTACTTAATATGATTTCCATCTTAAATTAGTTAAGACTTGTTTTTGTGGCCAAACATATGACATATCCTAGAGAATGTGCCAGGTGCAGTTGAGAATAATGTGTATTCCACAGCTGTTAAAAGGAATGTTCTGTACATATCTGTTAGGTCCAATTGGTCTAGAGTATAGTTCAAGTATATCCTAGAGAATGTGCCAGGTGCAGTTGAGAATAATGTGTATTCCACAGCTGTTAAAAGGTATGTTCTGTACATATCTGTTAGGTCCAATTGGTCTAGAGTATAGTTCAAGTCCAATGTTTCTTAACTGATTTTCAGTCTGGAGAATCTGTCCACTGCTGAAAGTGGGGAGTTGAAGTCCCTGTATTTTGCCCATCTGCAAATGATCAGTTTTATTTTTTCCCATTTTAGTATAAAATTGTGTTTCTCTTATTCAAAGGTAGGAGGTTTTTGTGTCACCTATATATCAACTTTTGTTGATTATCAGTGTTAGGAACATATCCTTCCAATCTATGGGTAAACATTTTACTTTCATTAGAAATTTGGTAAGACACACGTAACATAAAATCCACATCTTAGCCATACACTTCAGGAATACAGTTCAGGAATGTTAAGTATATTCACATTGTTCTGCCAACAATCTCCAAAACTATTTCATCTTGAAAAACTGAAACTCTATACTCATTAAACAACTCCCTATTGCCCACTCCCTCCAGTCACTGGCACGGAACCACCATTCTACTTTCTGTTTCTAGAAATTTGACAACTCTAGATATCTCATATAAGTGGAATCATACAGTAATTGTCCTTTTATTACTTGCTTATTTCACTTTAAATAATGTCCTCAAGGGCACATCCAAGTGGTAGCATGTGTCAGAATTTCCTTCCTTTTTAATATTGAATAATATCCCACTGTAGGTATATACCACATTACGTTCATCCACTCATCTGTTGATGAACACTTGGGTTGCTTCCACCTCTTGCTATTTTAAATAATGCTCCTATGCACATGGGTCACAAATATATCCTTGAGGATTTGCTTTAAGTTATTTTGGATATATACTTGGAAGTGAAATTGCTGGATCATACAATAATTCTATCTTTTTAACAAACTGTCATACCATTTTCCATATTGGTTACACCATTTATATTCCCATCAACAGTGCACAAAGTTCCCAATTTCTCCACATCCTTGTCAACATTTATTACTTTCTGGGTTTTGGTTTTTGGGTTTGTTGTTGTTGTTGTTTAGTTTTGGATAGTAGCCATCCTGAAGGATGTGAGGTAATATATTGTGGTTTTGACTATCCCATTTTCAAATTGGTTTATTACTGATTTTTGTTATTGAATGATAAGAGTTCTTTATATATTCTGGATGTTAACCCTTAACAGAAATATGATTTGCAAATATTTTCTCCCCTCCCATAGAATGCCTTTTTTCAATCTGTTGACTGTGTCCTATAATGTGCAGAAATTTAAAATTTTGATGTAATTCTATTTATTTCTGTGTATTGCCTATGCTTTTGTTGTCATATCCTAAAAACCATGATCAAATGCAATGTGAAGAAGTTTTTCTCCTGTTTTCTTCTAAGAGTTTTATAGTTGTAGGTCTTACATTTAGCTATTTTTTGCATTTTGAGTTAACTTTTTATATGGGAATAAGGTAAGGACCTAACTTCATTCTTTTGCATGTGGACATGAAATTTTCTTAACACCATTTGTTGACAATACTGTCCGTTGCCCACTGAATGGTCTTGGCACCCATGTTGAAAATCCTTTGACCACATATGCAAGGGTTTATTTCGATGCTAGATATTCTATTCCACTGGTCTGTATGTCTGTCTTTATGTCTGTACCACACTGTTTTTAAAACATAATAGCTTTGTAGTACATTTTGAAATCAGAAAGTGTGAACCCCCAAGCTTGTTCTTTTTCAAGATTGTTTTGGTAATTTAGGGTCTCAAGATTCTATATGAATTTTAGGAGGGGTTTTCTATTTCTGCATAAAACATCATTGGAATTCTGATAGGAATTGCAATATCTCTGTAGTTCGCTTTGGGTATTTCTGACATCTCAAGAATACTTTTTTTTGATCAATGAAAATAGGCTGTCTATCCAATTATTTGTGTCTTTGTTAATTTCTTTTGGCAATGTTTTGTAGTTTTCACTGTACAAGTGTCTTACTTCTTGGTTAAGTTTATTTCTAAGTATTTTATTCTCTTTGCTGCTATTGTAAATGAAATTGCTTGTTAATTTCCTTTTTGGGCTGTTTAGTGTTTTGGGGGTGTTGATTTTGTACCCTGCAACTTTGCTGAATCCATTTAGTAGTCTTAACAGTATTTTGAGGAATCTTTAGGGGTTTTCTACACGATGTCATATAAGAGCACAGATAATTTTACTTCTTCCTTTTCAATTTAAATGCCTTACTTCTTGTTAATTAATCTGATTTACACTTCCAGTACTATGCTGAATATATGTTGTGAGAGTGAGCACCCTTGCTTTGTACCATCACTTAGAGGAAAATGAGTCTGCAAGTATTCTATCCTCTTCAATTTTTTGGATGTGTTTGAAGAGAACTGGTTTAATTCTTCTTTAACATTTGGAAGAATGCACTGGTGAAGTGATCTGGTCCTGGACTTTTCATTGTTGGGAGATTTTTCATTAGTGATTGAATATCCTTACTTGTTATAGGTATGTTCAGATAATCTTTTTCTTTATGATTTGGTCTGGATAGGTTTGTGTTTCCAGGAATTTATCCACTTCATCTAGGTTATCCAATCTGTTGGCACATGACTGTTCATAGTATTCTCTTACAGTCCTTATTACTTCTGTGGCATCAGTTGTAATGCCTCCTCTTTCATTTCTAATTTCATTTCTGATTTTATTTGAATCATCTCTTTCTTCTTTAATCAAGCTATAGGTTTGTGAATTACATTGATCTTTCCAATGAATTACCTCTTAGTTTCATTAATTTTCTCTATTGTTTTTCTGTTCTCTATAATTTTGTTTATCTCCGCTCTGATCTTTACTGTTTCTTTCTTCTATTAGCTTTGGATTTACTTTGTTGTTTTTCTAGTTCTTTAGGATGTAAAGTTAGGTAATTGACTTGTTTTTCTTTTTTTTTACATGGAAACACTTTTGTTGTTTTTCTAGTTCTTTAGGATGTAAAGTTAGGTAATTGACTTGTTTTTCTTTTTTTTACATGGAAACACAGTTGTAAATTTCCCTCTCAGCATTGCTTTCCCCTCATTCCATAGTTTTGGTATGCTGGTGCTTCAGTTTTCATTTGTCTTAAGATATTTTCTAATTTTCCTTGTGACTTCTTCTTACATCTATTAGTTATTTAGAGTAGGTTTAATTTCCACATATTGGTGGAGTTTCCAATTTTACTTCTGCTGTTGATTTCTAGTTTAATTCCACTGTGAATAGAAAAAGATACTTTGCATGATTTCAGTCATTTTAAATGTATTAAGATTTGTTTTGTAGTCTAACACATAGTCTTTCCTGGAGACTGCTGTATGTGTACTTGAGAAAAAAGTGTCAAGAGAAATTCTGTTGTTGTTGAGTGAAGTGTTCTGTGAATGTCTGTCAGTTCCAATTGTTATATAGTGTGTTCAAGTGACTTATTTTCTCACTGACATTCTGTCCAGTTGTTTTCATCCATTATTGAAAATGAGATATTAATGTCTTTTTCTATTATTATAGAACCTCTTTCTCCCTTAAGTTCTGTCAATATTTGCATCTTATATTTAGGAAATCTGATGTTTGGTGCATATAAGTTTATAATTGTTATATCTTCTTGATGAAATGAACTGAAATTCTTATATATTGCTCTTTGTCTCTTGTCACAGTTTGTGTTTGTCTTATATTAGTATAGCTACACCTGTTCTGTTTTGGTTATTACTGCCAGGGAATATCTTTTTCCACCCTTTCACTTTTAATATGTGTCCTTAGATTTAAAGCAAGTCTTTTGTAGAGAACACAGAGCAGGATTCTGTTTCTTATATTCATTCAGACAATCTATATCTATTGATTGGGAATTTCAATCCATTTACATTTAAATAATTACTGAAAGGGAAGGACTCACTGCCACTTTGTTGATTGTTTCCTGTATGTCTTACTGTATTTTTGTCCATCATTTCTTCCCTTACTGCCTTCCTTTGGGTTTAGTTGAGTTTTATGTCCTTTGATTCCTTTCTTCTTTTGTGTACTTTCTATAGATATTTTCATTGTGGTTTCCATGTGGGTTACATTTGGACTCCTTTAGCATTTCTTGTAAGCTAGGTCTACTGGCAATAAACTCCTTCAGCTCTTGTTTATCTAGGAATTCTTAATTTCTTTCCCATTTTCTAAGGACAGTTTTCCTGAATATAGTATTCTTGGTTGACAGGTTTTTGCTTTCAGCACTAACTATATTATCTCACTTCCTTCTGGCAAGCAAGGTTTCTGCTGAAAACTCTGTTGTTCATCTTATGGAGGCTGTTTTATACATGACAAGTCACTTTACCTTTACTTCTTTCAAGAATCTCTTTGTCTTCGACTTTCAAAAGTTGATTATAATGTGTCTCAGTGTGTGTCTGTCTGGATTTATCCTAGGTTGAGTTCACTGAGCTTGAATTTGTATGTTTCTTCCCTAAAATGTGAGAAGTTTTCAACCATTATTTCTTCAAATAAATATGCTCTATGCCCCCTTTCTCTCTTTTCTCCTTCTGCACCTGTCATAAATACCTATATTTGGTCTGCCTGATGGTGTCTCATAAGTCCCTTAGGCTCTGTTCATTTTTTTCTTTTTTGTTTGTTTGTTTTCATCCTCAAACTCAATCATTTCAAATGACATATTTTCAAGTTAGGTGATTCTTTGGTATGATTGAGTCTGCTCTTGAACTCCTCCATGAATTTTTTAACTCAGCTATTACACTTTCAACCTCAGAATATTCTTTTTCTAGGCCGGCCCGTGGCTCACTCGGTAGAGTGCGGTGCGGATAACACCAAGGCCATGGGTTCGGATCCTATATAGGGATGGCCGGTTTGCTCACTGGCTGAGCGTGGTGTTGACAACACCAAGCCAAGGGTTGAGATCCCCTTACCGGTCATCTTTAAAAAAAAAAAAAAAGGAATATGCTTTTTCTTTTTAAAAACTTTTAAAATATTTTCCTTTTGTTCATAAAAAAAAATTTCCTGATTTTATTTAGTTGACAGCCCATGTTTTCTTTTAGCTCATTAAACATATTTAAGACAGTTGTTTTATAGTTTTTGTTAGATTAGTCAGAGGCCTGCATTTCTTTAGGGTTTGTTTCTAAAGCTTATTTTGTTCCTTTGAATGAGCCATGTTTTCTCTTTCTTTGTATGCCTTGTGATCTTTTGTTGAAATTTGAGTACTTGAAAAAACAGCCACCTCTCACAGTCTTTACAGCTTTGTGAAGGAAGAAAAAGAAACTTTACTAATCATTGTTGCTTAAAGGCTCAAGGTCCTCTCAAACCTTTTCTAGAGGTGCATTTTCCTTGGGCCTGTGCATGTGCTTTTATTGCAGTTTCCTGTATAGATAGCTGCTTTATAAGTTTCCCTAAGAGTCTCAACCCTGCTTCTTTTTAGTAGTATTGGATTTCTATTATATTCTTCTGCCCATAATCTCTTGGCCCACAATTACTCATGGGTCTGCAGACCCCCTGCATCACTAACATGCCATGGTGGCCCCACCCCACTTCTTCCAGTGGCCTCCAACTTGGTATCCAAATTATACCACCATTTTCATCAGTGCTCTGAGTCAGGCAAGACAGAAACCAGTCAGTTTGGAAGCCACCAGAAAAGCTAAAATGTTGCAAGTAAGTCCCACTCTTTTCCATCTGTTCCAAAGGAGACACTGGGAATTGGGCCGTTTCCTCTTGACTATGAACACTGCACTGGGTAGGGTGTGGGATAAAGTTAAACAAAATGCCATGGAATTTCCTACCATTTTGAGTGTGGTTTTGTCTTAGTTAGGTGTTCACATTGTTGCTGCATCTTCTTGTCTGATTTCTAGTGTTCTAACAAACTATTTTGGTCCATGTATTGTTGTTTATTCATATATTGTTGTTTATTTCTTTGGGAGAATGAGGGCTTGGAACTTCCTAATCCAGTCTTGCTGATGCCACTTTATCTTTTCACTTTTTAATGGTGTCTTTTAAAGAACCAAAATAATTTTAATGTGATCAAATTTATCATCTTCCACTTTTTGTGCTTTTGTGTCTAGTTTAAGAAATCTTTCCTACTTTTGGTAATACAGATATTTTCCTGTATTTTTTTCCCTTAAAACATTTGAAGATTTGCTTTTCAACTATCTTGGTGGTAAACTTTTGTGTATTTAGTGAAGAAGAGACTAATTTACTTTCTTTTTTCTTTTTAATTAGGTGTGTTTATTGCATTAGTCATTTCTTTCTCAACAATTTGCAATGGTAGTATCACATAATGTTACCATATGTGTGTGGGATCTGGTTCTGGATATTTATTTATTCTGACACAGTGATCTATCTCTGGTCCCACTACTATATTGTTTTAATTATAATAGTTTGCTCATCTTCAAAATTATCTTTTTTATTTTCATCCCTTTTGTAAATTATACAAATTTTAAAAACAGCCCGTTAAATTCTAAGAAAATAATTTGAAATTTTTTAAATTAATTTTTTATTGAAATTGATGGATTAGCATGGCCTGAAATAAATTCTTTGTGATGAGTCTTCCTACCATGAACATGATATAGTTTGCTATTATTTAGGTCTTGATGTCATTCAAAATTTTTACAACCTTCTCCATACAGGACATTAAAAATATTTTATTGTAAAATATAACACAGATAGGAAAACTTCATAGAAGGGTTAATAAGTTATTATGAAATTAATATCCTTGTAACCACTACATAGCTAAAGAAACAAACAGACTTTTGCCAAGTATCCCAGAAGCATTTCATGTTTCCTGTCCTAATCACAACCTTCTACCTACTTGTAACAAGTCATTATCCCTACTTGTAACAGGTCATTATCCCAACTTTTACAATAATCATTTTCGTTCTTTATAGTTTTATCATCTAAATGATACAATTGTATCTATAAACAACTTTGTTTTACGAACTTCTTTGAGTTGTCTTTTAAAACTTTTTAAAGCTACAGGTCCCCCTCTATCTTTTCTTCCCCCATGTAATTTATTTTAAAGAGACCAAGTCACTTGTACTGGAGAATTTCCATCAGTGTGAATTTGGATGACTGCATTCCCATGGTATAGTTCAACGTGTTGGGTATACAGGCTTAATCAGATTCAGATTTATTTTATTCATTCAGTCAGTCAGTCTTAATGGGTGGTGGTATTTTTCCCATTTGATTGTCCAGTGGTTTCTTTTTTTGTGATGTTAGCAGCCATCAATGCTTATATCTATTAATTCTTTAGAGGATGCTAAATGGTAATCTAACTCAAATATTCTTCCATCATTTGTCAGATGAGAAAACTTCCCCTGTTAATGATTTGATAACTCAATGATAAGTTTACAAAGGAAGGACAGGATAAATTCTTGATTCTTTTCTTTCATTTATGTTTTTAAAATAAGATGTTTGTTCTCTATCATCCCCTAAAATTGACCCCATCATTTTCTAAATTATCATTATAGACTCATGGATTTAAACATATTCATGTGTTTAATGCACATCAGTTATTATATTTACTGATGCATATCTGTTATTATATTTACTGATGCTCAAACTGCCCCATCTTTAGCCAACAGAAATCTCTTCAAGTTGGTTCCTGAGTTCCTTTGACAAACTTTAATATCTTCCTTGCTTCTTGGTATCACAAAATATTGCAGGAAAACCATTAACATTTCCTGCCTCTGCCTTGAAATCATTTATTTCTCTAAGAAGTCCTTATTTCTTTCAGTGCAAATGATATTTCGAAACTATAATCTGGAGTCTAAGTGTGCTTACTGCTGCTGACTTGGTCGTGTCAAGGCAAATTAGTACAGAGGGCTACTAGTAAATAGTATACATCCATAGTATATATGGGCGCGTGTGTGCACGTGTGCGCACATATGTGCATGTGTGCGCACCTATGTGCACGTGTGCGCACATATGTGCGTATGTGTGCATAATAAATTCACAAAGAGAATCCTGATTTTCAAGCACAAGTGATTAAATAATTAGAATTTTAATAATTACTTAGTTTTATCCAAAATCGTGGAACATTGTCATAAAAATACTAACAATGCCACTACCAATATGATTACTTTCCCCTATTTTTTGCAGATTTCAGAATATACAGTCATTATATCCTATACCCTCTCCCATTTAACTCTCATTTAGTCAGTTCTCCAAATACATCTATATTTGATTGGCACAATGAGTCTTCGTGTTGATATGTCTCTAATTAGTTTGGTTGCCTGATCCTCACACTACAGTAGATTCTTCAAGAGGGGCTCATGAGCATAACATTCACTGAATTCTTGAATATTAACAGTGTGTCTGCAGTCCCTATATATGAAAGTCAGTTTGACAGATATTTTCATTTCTTATGTATCTTGAATATCCTACTTCATTTTCTTCTGGTAGAAAATATGATGTCAAAAAGTATAATGACAATCTGATTCTCTTTCACTTATAAGTTAATCTGTATTTTTTACTAAGATACCCAAAATATTCTTTTATTTCATTAATGTTTATTAATTTTACTAGAATATGTCTCAATGTTGGTCCCTTGGTTTATTTTTTCAGGTATTCAGTGTATCCTTTCAATATATATTTTCAAATCTCTCTTTAAAAAAAAAAAATCCAGGGACGTTTCCTTGAATTGCTAATCCCATTATTTTTGTATTCTTTGGCTTGGTTTTCTTCTTTGGACACTCCTGCTATTTGTATTTTAGATATTCTAAATTTGTCCCTTTCAGTCTTATCTTTTCTTGTCTCTTTAGTCTATTTTTTTTGATATAATTTTCTCTCTTTTTAACTTATACTTCTCTTATGGCCTTATCTGTTGGGTTTATTCACTTCTGTATTTCTTCTAATTTTGTCTTCATTTCTAAAATTATTTTTGCCTTTATTTCTAATTTTTTCCTAAGTTGTGTCACTACAATTGTGAAATTCTCTAAACTCTGATTTAAACCATTCTCTGATATCGTCTGTCATATTCTAATTTCTTTAACCCATTCGAAAATATTTCATCTTTTTTTCTGGCATGCATTTATTGTCTCAGAGGGTGTTTTTCTACTTAGTTCTCATTTTTCTTATTGTAAAACATGGTATTAAATTCCTTTTTATTATTATTTGTTGTGAAATTAGTTTTCCTGAACTTTTAGATTATGTATAGATAGCTGCCCCCTTCCCCCCTCCCATTTCAAGTACCAAAGTTCCCTCTTCTGTTGTTTTCATGTGGTGTTCAAAAATATGACAACCTACTTTCTGAGATCTTCTAACTCTCTTTGTCTTCCCCAGTTTTATATGGAATTTCTCTTTGTCTTTTTGTCCTTTTGTTGCTGGGTTTGAATTCTTTTCATAGTAGTTTCTCCTGAATATGGGACTCTGTCTTGGAAGAGAGCTCTAGCTGGTTAATTTCTCATAGGGCCTATACACTCTACCCCTTTTTGACCTTCCCATGGAAACTTCGGAGTTATTCACTATTATAGTATGTAGAAGCCTTCCCTGTTTTAACTGCTGTTCTCAAATTGGCCTTTTGGGTTTTCCAGTGAGCATTTGTAGACCAGATTCCTCAAATGCTCTGTTACTTTATACCATTCTCTCCCACGCATCTGGCAATGCCATATGCATCATGTAGTTGTAGATGCCCTGTTCCTACTCAGGCATAGTTCGGGGTAGAACTGGATACCCTGTCAGCTAGTCTTTTTATAAATGTCTACGTGTTGTTCTTTCAGTTATTGTTTGAGTATCTATTGTTGTTCTGTCTGTTTTTTATGGAGGAAATCAGGAATATTTAAAAATTATGCTACCATTGCCTTCTACCCTGAATTTGTTATATACATATTTATGTATTGTTGCAAAAAATGCTAACTTCTTAAATTACATTCTAATCTATAATTTGTGGATAAAATATACAAATGCAAGTTTTTCTAATTATGTAGCCATACTGCTACTATGAATGACCAATGGGTGATATGGGGCTTCTTGACTAGGCTCATTACTTCTTTAATAACATTTCAGCAATGTCCTCTTTTGGTGGAGGCGGAAATGTCATGCTATATTTATATACTTTTAAAAAATGCTAGGCCTAGAAACTATAAATATCCTTGAGTATTATATGATCTTAATAAAATATTTATTAATGCCACTAAAAGTACAGTAGACATTTAAGGGAATTTCTTTTTTGCACTGCTACCATCCCTTTCTAAAATGTTTCAACTTATTATAGCTCCTAAAGGGGATAACCTCATGTATCACATCCAACCTCACCTACCCCACCCCACCCCAGGCTTAGCTGATCATAACAGGGATAGACATCTGGAACAAAATCATAGCCCTGGCTAAACCATTCAGATTCCCTCTTGATAGGTAGTGACTACAGCCAAATGATGAAAGATATTTACAACATTAAAAGAGTACTCAGATTCACGACTTGGGTGCTATGCTCGGTCATGTTCTGATGACTAAGCAAGGAAAGCTAGTCTGAGAGAGAGGTAAAAACACTGAGTAGATACACAGAAGCAAAACAACAGGAGGCTCTGAAGATGCCTTGAGAGTCAAAGGGAGTAGCCTTGGCTACTAACTCTCCTCTCCCATATCCTGGCTGCCTAAAGTCTAACTGCTTTCATTTCCTGCCCTCA
>NW_007727252.1:416293-418432 GCF_000696425.1 Galeopterus variegatus
CCTGGAACAAAATCATAGCCCTGGCTAAACCATTCAGATTCCCTCTTGATAGGTAGTGACTACAGCCAAATGATGAAAGATATTTACATTAAAAGAGTACTCAGATTCACGACTTGGGTGCTATGCTCGGTCATGTTCTGATGACTAAGCAAGGAAAGCTAGTCTGAGAGAGAGGTAAAAACACTGAGTAGATACACAGAAGCAAAACAACAGGAGGCTCTGAAGATGCCTTGAGAGTCAAAGGGAGTAGCCTTGGCTACTAACTCTCCTCTCCCATTTCCTGGCTGCCTAAAGTCTAACTGCTTTCATTTCCTGCCCTCAGACACTTATGAGACTTTCTGCTGTACCCTCATCATAATTAAGTCACCTTGAATATCTTTGTGCGCTCCCAATCAAACACAAATAATTCTCACAGAATATAAACAGTGATTTCAAAGAGCCACTCTGTACCACGGTAGAACAAGACACTAAAAAGAACACTCTGCTAATACACACATACACACACCCCTCAACTACCTCACTTATGATGAACTTGGGTGACTTCTGCTTCTTCATTACTAATGATAACTCTAGGCCCATTGTAGCCCTTATGCATCCTGAATAAAAATCAAGATCTAATCCATTTCCTGACAGAATCCTCAACTGATCCTACTTCCTTAAATCCAAACTCTAAAATAAATTCCTGTCAATTCCCTCTTACAGAGAAGCCTCTAGAGTTTCTCTGGAATGCCTTCTTCATTGCTGCAGCAAGCCAAATAAATCCAACAATTTTGTACCTCAGGTTGTTTTGTCATCTTTGGCTGGTAGGTTTTGATACTTGCATACATATCTATTCTAAGTAATTTATATGCATTAGTTTGTAAATGGAAAACCTAGAATTTTCTTAAGGAAAGTTCAATAAGCTCCAAATAACTACTTTCTTCAAAAACTCTTAATTATTGCTAAGAAAAACACACACCAAAAGCTACCTAAAAATAGTTGCTGTTAATTAGTGATCTTAAAAGATATGAACTACATTGCTATAGAATCATACGATAAAAAATTTTACACAAGTTGATGAATAAAAATTATAGAAAAATTAATAAAATGAAGACATTATTTAAGCTTATATTTTAAAAAGTGTAGACAATGAAAAACTACCAATGATTAATTATTCTTAAGAAGAAAATACATATATGCATTAAGAAAAACTGCACAAAACATCCAATAAAGATGCAATTCAAATATATTTTATGATTATTTGAAATTAAGAGGTAATCGCCTTCTCTTTTCATAAGACATTAAAGTATCTTCAGTTACCTAAATTCAGTTTTGTTCCTACCATACACATATGCACAATGAAGTCAAAAGCAGTGAGACATATACATCATAAGCACTATTACTTAAAATATTTCTTAAGATATATTCATTGAATAGCTTGGGTAAAGACAGTTTCATCATGTATATGTTCTGGGTTCTTCACAACAGTTTGACAGTTTTAATCCTCAGAGGAGGGGAACAACATATCTTTATCAAATTCGATAAAGAAGGAAAATAGAGGGACAGGGAAAAAGAAGGAAAGAAGACTACATGCTCAAGAAAAAGAACATGAAAGGACATGTATTTATTCAGGCTGGGGCAGAAAGCAAGAAAGAACCATGGATGAGTACAGTAGCAAACTCATGGGTATGGATAACTGATCAACACTTGGAATTCTCACCATAGAACATAAAATTTTATGTATCTTCCCTTATTTTCAAAGTTTACCTCTACCAAAAATTATCAGTAACAAAAATAATGTTCTATTCAAGTATAAGGGGAACATGCTAAATATTTATTATGTACCAGAGTCTAAGCTTGGCAATAGCATTATAAACAGACAAGCAAAAAATAAATTTACTAATATTGTATAATAAAATGCGACAGGAGCACAGAAGAGAAAGCATTAATTTGGCATAAGGAGCCTAAAACAGGACTCAAAGGATGGGTATAATTTTGAGGAGAGAAAAAAGTAATAAGGATTCACTGCAGAAGGAAGAATTGTTTAAAAAATAAGGAAATATGATAATGTATAAGTTGTTCACATGTTTAAGAAGTATCTTCTATAGTAAGAGGATGAAAACTAGTTAAGTCTGAAAAGGAAGATTAGGACCAAACTGT
>NW_007727252.1:419344-427542 GCF_000696425.1 Galeopterus variegatus
GTTTTTTTTTTTTTTTTTTTTTTTGCCAATTAATGACATTTAAAAAACAAAACTCAAAACCTAAAAATCTACCATTTGTTATCATCACTTTACAAAGAAAAGTCATTTTAGCATCAGCAAAGGACATGACTATTACATCCACATGGTTTTAAAAATATTAAAACATTTTAATATTTTTATAAAATGCTAAAATTCTTTGGATGTAGAAAAGTTACAAGATAAAATCATATTCTTCCAGGGGAACAAAAAATGAACTTTCAATATCTAACTTGTTATAATATTTCATTTCTAGCATAGTCACATTTTAAAACAATCTGGGTTCACCTGGATGCATTGATACCCATAGAGGCATATTATTAATGCTCTTTTAACTCAATTCAGAATATTTGAAGTAAACTTTGAGAAGTCCAAGAAAAACAGCACTCAGTTACACAACCATTACTCCAACTTCTTCTCTGCACTGATGAGAAGAAATAGTTCAGATGGTAAGCCTTGGAAAATTCTGGAAAACAGGCTAAACACTTTCATAATCAGGGGATCTTGATTGTCTAACATAGAGCAGTTAAAAAGTTATCTGAGAAGTAATTCCTTAGAACCTAATACTGTCACAAACTGTCTCTTAGGAACCAGTAACGTGAATCTTGTAATTTAACATAATTTGCCCTCTGCTTTGGTTGCTAGAATACTTAGTGCAGAATTAGTGACAGGACCCATTACTAACATTACTATATTACTAACTTTATTCCTGGTTTTATTTTGTCTTTGATCAGAATTTCTGCAAATGTGTCAACTCATTTTAGGAAAAGATATATGTAAATACAGAAAAAAAAAGGCTTTTATTTTTTAGGGAATGAGGAAACACTTAACATTTGTTTTTTCAAGAATGTTTATTGAAATTTTTTCTTATAAAAGTGAAATATGTGCAGAAAAGAATAAAAATGAAAATATAAACAACCAACATTCTTGCTCCTCAGTAGCATGTAACTATAAGAAAATCAAAAGAATTAAAAAAAATAAAAAAGGAAATAAAAAAAATAACCAGCAGATAACCTAGTACACTTTGGAATCCATAACTACAAAGCCTCCACTTTTACCAAGCATAATATTTATGCTACCTTGGAAGACTTGTAAACATAACTAGATATAATATTTAAATTATTAATAATATATGGATAACTAAGCTCCAAATTACAATTGTTTTCAGGAATTACTAATTCTCACCAAGTAATTATTATTGAAGCCGAAGGATAAAAGATGTAAAGAAAAATCAGATTTTTACCTCAGCTGCTTACATTAGTAGTGATATTAATAACAAAATAAATTTAAGAGAAAAAATAGTTTGAGGGAAAAGAGTAAACTTTGAACAAACTGAGTTTGAGGTATCAGAATATCTGGTTGGAGATTCCCATGCTAGTTAGCTCAAAATCTGTCTGGAATTCAGAAGACTGGGTGCTATTATAGGAATTAAGTAGAAGCAGGGAACACAAACCATCCTTTCAAAAATGTATCCTTGTAAAGATGAAAGAGTGGCTTTAAGAGCAGGGAGGAGAAAGACCACATATATACAGCTACCTTGCTGATGCAGTTAGAATGGCATGTGCACTGAAAAGTGATCAGTAAGCTTTCCAGTCTCACTCCCCACTGTACCTTGTATATATTTTCATCATACCATATATCATACTTAATTTTAATTATCGGTTTTGATGTCTGCTTGCCCATTAGACTGTAAGCTCAATGAAGCCCACTGTACCTTGTATATATTTTCATCATACCATATATCATACTTAATTTTAATTATCGGTGTTGATGTCTGCTTGCCCATTAGACTGTAAGCTCAATGAAAGTAATGATCATGTCTTCTAAATCCTGGCACTAAAGATGAAAATAATTCCTATTTTTTGAATGAAGCAATGAATACATAACTTTGTGCTATCAATCATACACATCTAGAGCAAAGCTATCTAAATTAGACACAGTCCATGGCCAAGGAATAGCTCTCAAGTCTTCAAGAACTTTTAAAATTCATTTTAGAGTTGCTGTAAATTAGTGTGACTCTTCTCAGAGTCCCATTCTTTAGAACATTTTCTACTTCACTTCACAGGTGGAAGTAGTAATAGTAACTGTGACAACAGCAGCATCCAGAGTGACATCTCCACTCTTCCCAAAACTGTGCAACAGCCTCCCCCTACCACTCAAGTTAAAGCCAGACCCCATTACGTCTCTTGGCCTAATAACCAACTACTCTCCTTCTGGTTCACTCTGCTCCAGTCACACAACACTGGCATTTTCCCTGTTTTTCCATGAAGCCAAGAATGATCTTCTACCTTGGTTTTAGGATTGATACACTATTCTCTCCACCTAGAACACAATTCTTCTAGTAACCTGTACGTTTTACCTCTTTTAAGTCAATGCTCAAATAACTTTTATCACGAGGCCTACAAAAAACTGACCACACTCTTATAACTGGAAGCTAACCCAGCCATTCTGTTACCCCAATCCCTTGTGTTGTATATATCACTTACTATGTTCTAACATGCTACATAATTTAACTGTTTATTTTGCTCAATGCTTATTTACTATCTGTCCTTGTTAGAATATAAGCACCACAAAGGCAGGGATCTTTGTCTAAAATTTACTAATACATCCCAAGCACCTAACATAGTACTTAGTTCAATATTTTCGAAAAATGAGTAGCTCACTATGTGCCATTGTTCTAAGAGTTTTACGTGCATTATATAATAATTTAATCTTCACAAGAACCTTGGAGGGCTATCATTGAGTCCATTTTATAGAAAAAGAACTAAGATACGAAATGGCTAAATGACTTACAAAGGCCTTAGAGCTAAGAAAGTGGTAGAACTAGGATTCAGACTCAGTCTGCTCCCAGAGGCAGAGTTATTAACTATTACCATCTTCCCTAATAGAAACATGTGTAGAAGCAGTCAGTAAATGACAGAACAGGTATAGGAAACTTCCTTGCTTCTACAGTAAACAGAAAGTGAAAAGCAGAGTACAGTATTTTCGAAAAAAAAGTACAAAAATATGGCATTTTCGATTGTGGTTGCTTGAAGCCAGGGATGCTCAACCTGCATGGGGGACTGGAGCATACTTAAATGTTGGTATTTGTGGGGTCCTGGAACCAATCCTCTGTGGATAACAAGGGACGACTGTATACAAGGCTGCTAAATCCAAGGACCAACTGAAATGGTACCTAAAGCCATTAATCACCTACAAGATCATCTTGATATTGATTACCCCTTTCTGAAGGTGAGAAATATTCAAAAAACAAAACTTTTTTAAGGAAATAAGACTTCAGTTAATCATATTTTTCAAAGCCACTCTCCTAATATGGTGTATGAATTAAATGTGCACCATGGGGAATTTATCTTTTTGCCTACTCACTCTATTTCAGCTGCTGTTGAGTAGAACACAACAGCTTTATAAATTCCCCGTTAGGTATTTCTCCACATTTTTAATGTTTCCTCAGTTAAGGATTCCCATATTACAAATGTTATGTGAATAAGGAAAGTCAGTTAAAGAAGCATGGCTCTCAGAGTTAGAAGAAAATTTCAGAGATCGATGCTTAGTAAACTTGCCATCTTCCTGAGAGGATATACAGCAACCCTGAGAGACTGGGATTAGAAGAGCCAGAAACTCCCATTCCAACACCTTTTCAAAGTTCTTCATTTCCAAAGTTCTGTTATTGGTATTGACTGTGCAAACATTTTATTTTAAAAAAATGAGTAAGAAGAAAGCACATATCGAATATCTTAGAATTTGTGGAAGCAATGTCTTTACATTCTTTTGGCAATATATATTCCTCCAGAAGCAAAAATTATGCTGATTAATAGATACATCATAGGAAACTAAAATAATTAGAATAGAGAAAAATCATACCTTCTATCAATAGCTCTTGTCCATGACTGCCAAGAAGTGTACGAGATAGGAATGGGGCAAAGTCTACAAAAATTTCACGAAGAAGAGGAGCAACTTTTTCTAAAGCTCTTTCAAGTTTTGCAGTGATGCTGTTGAAATTAAGACATAAAGACTAATAAATATAATTCAATATAAAATGTCAAACTTTACTAAATTAAATCTTTAAAAATCATGAAAGTCCAATTCTAGCCCATGTTATAATTACAAGTTTCCGTAGGAGGGACACCTATACAGTTTCACATACAGTCATAAGGCTACTCAAAAGATTGCAGCTATATTAGAATGACTATACTGTGAAAAGGAATTGGGGTTCTACCACCTGAAAGGGCCAAAGATTCTTTTCATAGCTCTAGGAGCATTGAAAAAATGAGTTCTTATAAGCCTTCTCTGTCTATCCATCTATTCATCAAAGAAAAATGTTTTGAACACCTACTGTGTGGATCACTGTGACAGTTACAAAGAATTTAACTCTTAGTCTCAAGGAGGTTCCCTGAAAATCTAGACAAATAATGGAATAAACTGGAAGTCAGAGTAATACAATTGAACTGCTTTGCCAAAGCAGCATTTTTCCATTTCATAAGCCCATTTAGTTTTATCAAGCCCTGAGTTATTATCTATATTGCTCACTATTCAATTTTAAGTTAACAACCTTACATAAGCACTGTTTGACATTTTTAAAAATAAGTAACTGGAAGTCAGAGTAATACAATTGAACTGCTTTGCCAAAGCAGCATTTTTCCATTTCATAAGCCCATTTAGTTTTATCAAGCCCTGAGTTATTATTTATATTGCTCACTATTCAATTTTAAGTTAACAACCTTACATAAGCACTGTTTGACATTTTAAAAAATAAGTGGTATATATAAAAGAAAAAAAATGGATGAAAAAAATATTTTTGCTCAGCCAAATGAGTAATTTGCTAACAGATCTATCTCTCTTAGAAGTACTTTGGACCTAGCAAGTGACCTTGGACACATTAGGCTTTTTAAGTCTGCAAAATGAAGTTAATCACAGCACCTATCCAGTGAGGATTAAGTAAATTAAGCCATGTTAAGTGCATAGGAAAGTACCTGGCACACAGTGAGAGGCCAATAATGTAAGCTTTTGTAACTGTTACTTTTAATAAAACATACCCATATTTACTCTTACAAAATGTGACTCTGATACATTAAACAAAACAAAATCAGTATAATAATATATAATAATGTTAGATGAGCACACATTCTTCTACACAGAAGACAGGTATAGTAAGGAATTAAACAAACCTTCAAAGTGGTAAAAGTTTTGCCACAATACCTAGGTAACATTTTTGTTACATATAGGAAAAACTTATAAATGAAAAAAAGGTAATTAACCAAAAAATAATTTGCAATATATTACCAATATTTTAAGTGACTAAATAAGAATTACGGAATAATCTAGGATATCCTCTTTCTTAACTTGGAAACAGCAAGTTTTGAATCTGTACACTCAAAGCCTCACCATTAGCACTTCTATTTAACTTTGTCTCCTCTTATCTGGGTCAACGGCTTTAGGGAAAGAAGAAAGCACAGAGGAAACTGAGGTTTAGTCACATGTATACACATTTAGAATATTCTGGAGGAACAACTGTAGGCCAAAAAAACGGACTTGGGTGAGGTTTGGCAGACTTGAAGACACGAATTTTCAATATTCTCTACTCTGTTATCCCTGAAGCAAGCACCTCTACTGAGACAGTGGGTTCCAAGCTTTAGTGTGGATCAGATCACCTGGAAAGCCTGTGATCTGCTAGAACCACACCCTACCCCCAGTTTCTGATTCAGCAGATCCAGTTTACTGTGAGAATCTGCACTTCTAATATATTCTCAGGTCAAGCTGATGCTGCTGATCCAAGAAACACACTTTGATAATGACTGTTTTAATAAGAGTATTTACTACTAGTAAATTAATAAAAAAGCTAGTGATAGAAAGGCTACTTGAAGTCATAGGATAATCATAATCACTGTAAATTACCTCTGAATTTTAGTGAAAACAAACAGAGTCTCTTTTGGGATCTACTATTTCATTAATTCCTTCTAATCTCCAGGATCATGTCTTGTGATTTTTCCCAGCTAAACTAATTCCCTTTACTAAGGAAAAGTAACTAAGAATAGTAAGAGCAAGTCTATGAAGAGAAGAAAAAATCTAGAGATAATGATCATTAACAGTTTCTGAAACTGAATTCTGACTGAAGCATGAATAGTTATTTTTATTTAAGATTAACAAATGGGAGTAAAATTACTTTCGAAAAATTCTAGATTCATAGAAGTTCATATCACAGCTATACTACTGGGTTTAATGTACTGTTATCTAATTAAAGCCAGTGACATTTTTTCCCAGTTTGAGAACTTTTCCTCCTATTTTACAGGTTTCTATATGATTGAGAAGAATCAAAATTACAAAAATATTGTTCTTGGTGATTAAGTTAAATATCAAATAGAAAGTTCAATTAATCTGAGCAACTGATTACTCCTGTTGTTGTGTGTGTGTGTGTATAAATATGCATTAATTAGCAATACCTTGACTTAAGGGTTATGGATGAAAACAGACATTTCTTAGCAAGTGAATCCCTATAATAGGACTTTTGCAAATGTTTTCTTATAAAATTTAATAGAATATTAAAGGTTGCTCTTACATATCATTCTGCAATGATAATTTTAACTTTTAATAAAGGAAAACAATGTAACATTTTACTCAACAAGAGATCAAACGTTTTAAGTACAGAAACCATTATCAACTAATACTGCTAGATTTCTTGATCAAACAACGAAATATTTGAAGGGGAAAAGTTTCATCATCACTTTTCATAGTGAAGAAAATGGACAGTTTTTTTGTTGTTAATATTTACAGATTACCCACAATGTAATTCAAAGGAGGATAAACACTGTATAAAGTATGTGATCTTCATCCTTACCCAATTTAAATTCTCAAAGGAAATGGTACAACTATAAACTTCAGCTTAAGACCCTTCTTTCTTACCTGGCAAATAAAGATCTATTACCAGCACCCGCCCCCAAAAAAACCCAACAACAACAAAAAATACATATTGTGCCTATATTATTATTTTGTTATTTCAGAGAAACACATAATGTAAAACTCCTTTTTCCCAATTCCAAGGCATATATGAGAATGTTATTTAACAGGTAAAAAAAGAATTGAAAACCATGTTAACATAGGAGAACTCCATGGCCTTAAGTCCTATAAAATAAATGAATTTTTCTCTTTAAAAAAAATATATAAAGAACATATAACCACTAGAATAAAACGAGGCATTCTTTTAGCAAATTATTTTGTAAGAAAAATTAGCATATTTAACCAACTTCAGGGAAAAAATTAAATGGTAAGTTTTCAGTTTTCTTTGAATGTTTATTTTTATCCAATGGAAAACATTCATCAGTCTAAGACACTTCATGCACAGAAATAATACAAAGGTGCACTAGATGGGGAGTCTAGCCTACTAGAGTCTAAGTGTAATCTTACACTGTAGTAACTTCTTAACATATGAGAGGGTTCTTGGGCCTAAATACAGGACATGTCAACTCTTTGGGCTCAACTGCATACTATTTCAAGCCACTCATTTCATTCTCCCTATTCTATTCTTTTTTATCCCTTTCAGCCACATTATTGATGCTTAAGATGCTTGATTGGTGACTATTGTGACTTTGGCTATTTTTACTGATAGCTAAGTGTAAACTCCTACACTTAAGAAAAAGAATTACTGGCTTCCATGAAGAAAATTCCTGTTGCAACTTAAGAAAGTTATCAACTACTCTAACAAAATTACCAACTCTAGGAAAACAAAACATTCAAAAAAATAATAATGCTTTAGATGAAATTCTATAGCTCCAATGCTGGAATTGAAACAATATAACTTAAAACATAAGAGCTTATTTTTACAGTTTTTAAAAAATACAGTTATGTACTGGCTTTTACCTATACTAAGTCTTGTTCACAGGCAATTCTAAGAAATTTATAGTAATAAAAATATAACTAATCCATTGGAGAAAATAATGTATGAAAACCCATGTCTACAATTATCACCAAATCTTACCAAGTGTGGCTTCAAGACATATCCAAAGCCATGGTGATTATAAGTACATGAATCAGTGAAAAAAAGTAAGATCATAATCACTGTAAATTACCTCTGAATTTTAGTGAAAACAAACAGAGTCTCTTTTGGGATCTACTATTTCATTAATTCCTTCTAATCTCCAGGATCATGTCTTGTGATTTTTCCCAGCTAA
>NW_007727252.1:428420-448012 GCF_000696425.1 Galeopterus variegatus
GCTTCAAGACATATCCAAAGCCATGGTGATTATAAGTACATGAATCAGTGAAAAAAAGTAAGATTTCCATCTCTTGTCTAAATAAATCTCCTTATAAATATAATCCATAACAAAGTGTTTATTTTTCCCCCCATGTTATTTGTTTTAGAATTCTAGATAAACATAATAATTTTTATTTAGGACACAACATACATTGTGAGTTCTATTTTAATAAACTCCCTTATGTCTGTGCTAGTTCATAAAGTTATAATTTTTACTTATTTTTGATTTTAACTTTTTGTATTTTCCTAAGTCCTTAGCATAATGTTATAAATATAATAAACACTTAATAATTTGATTTGGTAGATTAAAGTTCTTAAATTTCTTCAATCATATAAAAGAATGGGCAGTTATAACAATAAAATATAGAATGAAAATAATTACATATCCTTAAGTAATGTATGTAAAAGAGATAGTACAGATATGAAAGAAATAATTACATTAGTTAATTTCATGGTAGATTTTTATTAATCAATGCTGTTATGTAAATTAGAAAATGTAGATATAGTTAAGTGTACTAGTTTGCTAAAGTAAACACAGATGAAAAGATAAGATTAGGAGAGTATTAATAATAGAAAAACCATATATTATAAAGTTAAATTCTTAATCAGCTACATATTATAACTAGTAACTAACAAACATCGACTTTAAATATTTTGTCTGGTTTTCACTAAATTTCTAAAAAGAAAGATAATTTAACATACTAAATAGCTGATGATACATGGATCCTAAATCTCAGAATCGGTGACATAGTGACGCTCTGATAAACAGCTTTTTAAAACTTTAAATTTCTAGGGTTGCAGCCACTAAGCAAAGCATGATATTGAAAAATATGATTGCTTATTCTCCTTCCCCATGATCTTATAAACTTAAAACTGGTATTTTCTCCTAATTCCTCCTAAACACAATCATACATATTTTCAAGTGCATGATGTAAAGGTTAAGAAAGTAGATTAAAGACTGAGAAATTGAAGCTAAATAGAATTCTTTCATATGCAAGAAATTTACTCATTTATATGGAAAACTAAATTCCAAGTAAACATTTTTCCAGTTTTAAGAAATGTAATGCCTTTTGGGAATGTCTTTAGATAATTATAAAAGATTTTTGTAGTTCACTTATGGAAAGTGTTACTTGCCTGTTTTATAGCCAGAAAGAGAATAAAAGAAAACTGAAATGAAATAATTCATCCTTTCTAGTCAACTAGTCAAATACAATAACACAAAAGTTACCTACAGTGAAATAAAAATATAAAGTTGAGAATATAAGTAATTTAACTGAGACTAAAAAACAAGCCTAGTGATAAATAAACAAGCCTAAATAAAAAATCTAATACATCATCAAAGAAATTTTAATGTAGTAGGAGCTGTGGTGTCTCACAGCAGTCTCCCTTCAGGATAGAGATCTTCATTCCTTGGAAAGTTCTGAGGAGGACCATCAGGTGATGGCTCACAGATAAATCCCTCCCCAGAAGGGAGCTGCTTCACACAAGGTTGAGCCTCCTCATTAGAAGCCATCCACATTCAAACATTGATCAATGAGGAGAAAAAAGGGCCACCTCACTTGATTCAGCTGAGGACATCTCCGGGGCCATTCCAGTGTAAGAGTTTTCCTACGGAATGGCCTGGGACCTCTCTTATAGTTGCATCACATTCCCTTAAGACTAATCTTCCCTTCCCACTTCTTTATAGGTGTTACCAAGAACATTTCCAGTAAACCACCTACACACAATGCTTTATGTCAGAGTTTGTTTCTTACGGTAGCAGGTAATGAGGGTTTTTTTTTTTTTAGTACAGTATTTGGTTCACATAATATTTTTTGTAAATGTAAATTGAAAAATCATCAATTAAGAATTTGAATTTTTAAAAAGAAATACATAACTTCTATTTAGGATGTAGAAAGCCATAGAGAGTCACTCCCACAATAATCATAAGAAAAAGGCAGATAAAAAAAAAAGTACAACTTTCTTAGGACCCATCAGAGAGCTGAGATTGCTTGACAACCAACTAACCTTGAAATCTGAAGAAAGACAGGAAACTCCATGGAGACATGGGATGCAAGAACTTGCTTAACTTGGGTAGAGTACAAGAAGAAGAAACTGTGGGCACCATACCATCCGGTAAGAATAATTCAGCTAATTTTTAAAATAAATTTGTGAAGTCCAAGTGTGGGCTAATTTAAGAGAATAAAACCCTCAGAGATGCAGACACCAGGGGAGTTTTCAACAATTCCCACGCTCTTCTCCACAAATCTCACCAGTACTCATGAGAAAGACCAGAGGTAGCCTGAGAGATTGAAAAAACTTCCTTCACTGCTGCAGACTAAGGGAGCGAGAATTAATTGCTGTAGGAAAGATATAAAGCCTTGCCCACATACTTTTTCCTATCTCCTCTCTGGAATAAAGACTTGTGCATCTGGGAGAAAGACAGCAAACCCTGTCACTTCCAGGGCACACGAGAGGGCCTATTGCAGCCGGAGGAAATGAATAGAAGAAAACCCTCTCCTCTGAAGGAGGGTCAGGAAAACTTTCTGACCTCTGATACTGAGAGATCCCCAATCACTTGGGAATGGGCAGAATCACTGGAAAAGCCCTGCTTTCAAGAGCCAAGGCAGCACCTGACTAAAACTGCATCAGAACCAAGACAACAGAAAATAACTCCATGCCCCTGAACAGCAGTCTTGCAGGCACCCAGTAACAAATAACAGCAGACTACTGTTGCAAAAGGAGCTATAATGTGGAGAACTCTGAAGTGCAGGGTCAAAGCCCAAAAATGAGGGTAGAACAGGCATACTGAGTAAAACAATCTCATAAGCTAGCACCTAACTAAATACAAAGTAAAAGTAGAGAAATTCAAAGCCCATGATGGACTGAGAGGAACCATAACAACAATAAAACATAAACCTGGCTCAACTCCAGGCAAAAATTATTCAACCCCTGACACTAAAGGCCTAGCATAAGGACAGGCAGGCCCATTTGAGCATAAATACTATTATCACTAACTACTATCCTACACACAATGTCCAGTTTTAACCCAAAATTACAATACATACAAAGAAGCAAAAAAAGAAAAAACATAGCAATCAACCAATACAATCACAGTCACAAATAAATCAGATGTTGGAACTATCAAAGAATTTAAATTAACTATAATAAGCTTGTTAGGAGTTAATTAATAGTTGAAAAGGTAGACAACATGCATTAACAAAGGAGTAATTTCAGCAAAAGCAAGAAACTGCAAAAAAAAAAAAAGAATCAATGGTGGAAATAAAAAAATACAGTAAAAGAGACAATATGCCTTCAATGAGCTTATTAATAGATTCAATAAAGCCAAGGAATCAATCAATGAGTTGAAGATAGGCCAATAAAATATAGAAATATTTTTTTTTTAAAGAGGGAAAAAAATTGTGTGTGTGTGTATGGAGAGACAGACAGAGAGAAAGAGAGAGAGAGAAAGGAGGGGGACAAAAAGAGCGTGCTCACATTCAAGAGCTATAAAACAGTCTCAAATCACCTTATACAAATGCGATTGGAATTCCAGAAAAAGAAGTGTGGTATGGCAAATAACGGCTGCGCAAAGATACCCAAAGCATCATCCCTGGAAACTACCAATAGGTTATGTTACTTTGAAAAAGGGACTCTGCAAATGAAGTTAAGGTAAGAGACATTATGACAGGGAGATTATCCTGGATTATGCAGGTGGGCTTAACCTAATCACATGAGCTTTGAAAAGCAGAAAACTCTCTGGCTGGAGTCAGAGAAACATGGCAAGAGAGGAAAGCAGGAAAGATGTGTCAGAACGGAAAATCAGGAGAATCCTAAGTGTAAGAAAAATGTGACCCATTGTTGTTCTATGTAGGGGACACAAACAAGGAAATGAGAAACAACTCTATGAGCTAAGGGTAGCGCCTGATAGACAGGTCTATAAGTCCTAGAGCCATACAGAATTGAATTCTGCTAACAACCTGAATGACCCTCAAACAAATTTTCTTCCAGAGTCTCCAGTAAGGAACAGAGCCCTGCCAACACCTGGATTTCAGCCTAGTGTGATCTGTGTATAGACTTTTAGCCTACAGAACTGTGAGGTAATCAATAAATAAGTGTTGTTTTAAGCTGCTAAATTTGTAGTAATCTGTTATGGTAGCAACAGAAAACTAATACAAAGAAAGAAGATACAGCAAAAGAAGTATGTGGAGACAATAAGTGAGAAACTTTCCAAAAACAATGAGTCATGAAACTACAGATGCAAGAAGCCCAGAAAACACGAAGTAAAATTTTAATAAATAAATGAATTAATAACCTAACCTTGATGTGTCATAATAAACTGTTGAAATCCAAATATAATGAGAAAATATAAAGAAGGCAGTTGGAAAATAAAGACACATTAGATAAAGGGGAACAAAGATAACATTCTCACTAAAAACTATGCAAACATGATATGAGATCCATTTTTAAAAAATATAAGCCCAAAATTCTATAACTAGAAATTTTTTAAAAAAGCCCTTCAGAAATGAAGATAAAATAAAGACTTTTTGAGACAACAAAGACTGAGAGAATTCATGTAGCTGACTTGTACTACAAATGCTTTTAAAGAAAGTTTGTCAAATATAAGAAATATGTTATCAGAAAAAAACAGATTTATAGAAACAAATGAAGAGTGCTGGAAATGATAAATGAAAGTAAATACAAAAATCATTTATTTTTAATTGCTCTAAAAGGTAACTGACTGTCCAGAGCAAAAATATCAGTAATGTACTGTTTTTTAATAAGTCATACAAAAGATGTGTGACAACATTAACACAAAGGATGTGAAGGAGGATTAGGAGTAAACCATTATAAGCATCCATACCACACATGAGACAGTATAATAATATTAAAAACTGACTGTGATAATTTAAGAATTTATACTGTAAGCCCTAGGAAAACCCCTGAAAAAGGTTTAAAAGATAAATAAACAATAATTCAATGTTGGAGAGAAATTGGAATAACAATAATAACTCCATTATCCCAAAAGAAGGCATAGAAAGAGGAAAAAGAAAATAAAGGACAGACGGAAAACAACAGTTTTTTAGAAAACAGCTACCACATTCGTAGCAATCAAAGTGTATAAGTAATTACATTAAATGAAAATGATCTAAAACACTGTAAATAAAGATTTCTCAAATAGATTTTTTTTAAAAAGCAGGATCCATTGATACGTTGTCTAAGAAAAACCTTCTTTAAATATAAACATGTAGAGAAGTTTAAAGAAAGGAAGAAAAAAGAATTACCATTAAAACCCTTCATTAAAATAAAGAATGCCATGTAAAGCATTAAAAATGTTTAATTGAATGAGATTTTATCATTTATATTTGACTCAGTGTTTTACAACTTAAAAATTAAAAGAAAATTAAATTTTTCTATGATTTAATTTAAAATTAAAATAAATAGATCTGACATAATTCACTGAAAATCAGTGATTAAAAAAACCTAAGCCATTGTGATGTTTATTACAGTCCATCAAATACAAAATGATATATCCAAACAAACTGATGATAAACAAACTAGCTATATAAAAATAAGTTGGATTTCCACCTTTAATAACAAGCTGCTGAGAACAACTAAAAAAGCTGAATAAAAAAACAAATCAAAACAAAAAACACCTCATTGGGCTGACCCAGTGGCGCACTGGACAGTGCGCCGCTTGGGAGCGTGGCGGCGCTCCCGCCGAGGGTTCGGATCCCATGTGGTGACCAGTTCCAGCTCACTGGCTGAGCGCGGCGCAGGCGCAACACCGAGGATTGCAATCCCGTTGCCGGTCCCCAGTACGGGCGCGACACCGAGGGTTGCGATCCCGTTACCAGTCAGTAAAAAAGACAAAAAGGAAAAAAAAAAAAAAACACACCTCATTGAGGGCAATGAAGAGTTAAGACAGGGATCAATTATTTGACCATGATCCTGAAGAAGAAGAAACTCTAAGAAAGTCATTTTGGTGACTTCTCCCATGGACATATTTTAGAAGAGCAGTTGAATGACTCAAAAGCTGAACAAAAATTTTAATGAAAGATCAGAACCTACCAAATGGGGAAGAGCTTAGAAAATCCCTTAAGATTTAAGTTGGGACCCTGAAGAACTACACATTAGAGCAGTGGTAAACCAGAAAAAGACTGGCCCTCTAACCTTGAATGCATTAAGGTCATCTAGTATTGTCACTGCCTACAGTTCTTACCAGAAACACCAAAAGAAAACACCATTTTGTACCTTCATATTATCTTTACAGTCTTTCAGATACTATAAAGTTCTTCACACAACAACAACAACAACAATAATAATAATAAATAGAAGAAGACACAAAAGCAGCCTAGAAGATATTATTGAATACCAAAAGAAACACAAAATCATAAAGACAGATCCAGAGAAAGCCAAATAATGATACAAATACTTTAGGGTAACTATATTTACATTCCTAAAAATTTAAAACAAAATAGACAATAGGAAGAGAATATTAAACTATAAAAAAGTCAAATGGAAATTCTACTACTAACAAAAAGTTGAAATTAAGAACTAAGAACATTAGATACACCTAAAGAGAGCATTAGCAAAGTGGACTACAGGTTAAAAGAAAATGCTAAGAATCATTGAGAAAGGGGGTGGAGAAGAATATAGATAGATGAAATATTAAAAATGTCTAACTCTTGTGTACTTCAAGTTCCAGAAAAAAAAAGATAAAATGAGTCAGAAGCAATACTTGAAGAAACTGTGGCAGAGAATTGGATTTTTTTTCCCCCAAACTGATGAAAATTAGCAAACTTCAGATTTGAGGAGCTCTACAAATCCCAAGCAGGATAAATACAAAGAAAAACTGCAGCACCTGAGTATATCATAGTAAAACTGCTAAAAAACAATGACAGAGAAAATCTTAAAAGCAGATGCTCGGTGGGTGGGAGGTAGGGTGGAGTTGACCACATAAACAACAACAAGATTGGCAATTAACTTAAAAAAAAAATTTATAAACATAGAAATAAAAGCCAAAAAGCAAGGAGTAATATCTTTAAAGCTCTAAAAGAAAATAATTGCCAACCAAGAACTTTATATCGGTCCAAAATATCTTTCAAAACATAAAGGTGAATTTCAAAGATTTTTAGACATGCAAGAACTTAGAGAATTCATGAGTGGTAGGCCTGTACTAAATGAAATACTAAGAAGTGTTCTTCAAGAAGGAAAATGATACCAAGTGGAAGCCAGACATTCACAAAGGAATAATGAGCAACAAAAAATAATAAATGTGGGTAAATCTAAATAGATGTTGACCAATAAAATAATAATCATACTTTCCTGTGGGGTTTAAAATTTAAGATGTGCACATACACATATACATGCATAAATATGTAACATGTATATGTACAAAATTTGGGGTAAATGAAGTTAAACTATATGAAGGTCCATGCATTGTCTTGGAAGAGGACTTTGACAAATCAAGGATGAATGTTATAATCTGATGAATACACTATTTCTCAAAGTGTGTTCTCTGGACCAGTTGCATCAGTATCATCTAGTGTAATGGTTAATTTTACATGTCACTTTGACAAAGGGTACCCAGACATTTGGTCAAACAGTATTCTGGGTTTGACTCTATTTCTTAAGACGATTAACATTTGAATTGGTACTGAGTAAAGCAGATTGCCCTCCTTCATGTAGGTGAGCTTTATCTAATCAATTGAAGAACAAAAAGTCTGAGTAATAGGGAACTCCTTCTGCCTGACTGAGCTAAGACATTGGTCTACTGTTATTGGATTCAAACTGAATCCAATCAGTTTGAAAATGAGATTTCTTGGTCTCAACCCAGTCAGCCACTGAACTGGAACTTACATCATTGGCTCTCCTGGTTCTCAGACCTTTGAACTCAAACTAGAACTACACATCAGCTCTCCAGCTTACTGACTCCAGTTCTTGGGAATTCTCCGCCTCCATAATCATNACACATCAGCTCTCCAGCTTACTGACTCCAGTTCTTGGGAATTCTCCGCCTCCATAATCATATCAGCTAAATTCTTATAGTAAATCACATGAGCATGCATGCATGTGCACATGTGCATATGCATTTATGTATGTAAGCATCCTGTTGGTTTCTGTTTCTCTATAGAACCCTGATTAATACATCTAGGAACCTGCTAGAGATGCAGGTTCTCATGCCCTACTGAAGCCCTAGTGAATCAGAACTCTTGGATTAAGACACAGAAATTAGTGTTTTAAGAAGCCCTCCATCTTATTCTGATGCATACTGATGTTTGACAATTAAACTAGTGAAAATTAACAATGTATAACCCTCAACCTAACATTTTCTTGTTATTTCTCTTTAGTGAATGTTTGTTTTTTGACAATACAAATAAAATTGATTAGTCCCTACCAAAACTTATCAAAAAAAGAGAAGGAGGGAGGAAGGAAAGAAAGAAAAAAACACTAACAGTAAAACACTGGACCAATACAGGCAGCACAAGACCATGAATGCTAAGGAGAAACAAATGAGGCAACCCTCCATCATCCCCATTTGCTCCATGGAGGTATTTCCCAGATTATAGCACATACAGAGCCCAGCAATATTTCTGAGTTGACAAGACTGAGACTGTAGTTCAAAGAGGCCAAGGTCAGTAGAATTTGCAGGACAGAGTCACTGAGAGGAAAGCACTTTAAAGGGAAACAATTCCAGAAAATTGAGTCATTGACTGAATAGCAGTCTACATATGTGAAGCCTGAAGGCTCAGAAGGCTAGCATAGAACAATTTCTAAGGAAAGAACAATTATTAAGGAGTCTTAACACAAACATTTCTGTAGCTGGGAATTGTCTGCTTTCCCCCCAGCCAGAAAGACACGGCCTCATAAAAAACACTGAGCATTCAGGAGAAAACCCAGGAAGTCCACACTTTGTAAGTGCAGTAAAATTGTCAAAGAATAAAGGCTACTCTAGACTTGACTTAAATGATCTGAAAAACATGCCTCATAAGGTAGGATTAGCATACAATTCAGCCATATGAACAAATGCTGCTGGAGCAAATGGACATTCACAGGCAAAAATATGAGCCTCAACCTCATACCTACAAAAATTAGCTGAAAATGGATCATATACTTAAAAGTAAAACTACTTATAAGTAAAACCACAAACTTTATAGAAAACATAGGAGAAAACTTAAGGAAGTAGGACTTAGTGTAGTGTTCTTAGACATAACACCAAAAGCATAATCCATACAAGGTAACTGGACAAGTTAAGACTTCAAAAAATAAAAATAAAAAATGTCTGCCAGTCTCTGTTAGAAGGATGGAACAACATCTAGTCTGGGAGAAAATACCACATGGCTAAAAAAGGACTTGTACCTGGAACATATAAAGAACTCTCAAAGCCCAAAAGTAAAAAAGTGATCTAAAAGCATTTGATAAAATTCAACAATGCTTCATGATAAAAGCAAATTAAGCATAGAAGGTACATTCCTCTACACAATAAAGGTCATATATGACACACCAACAGCTAATATACCGAATGGGGAAAAGCTAAAAGCAGTTGAACGATTAAAGAAAATGTGTATATATACACAACGAATACAATTCAGCCATAAAAAAAAAAAAAATGAAATCTTGTCTTTTGCTGCAATATGGTTGAGCCTGGAGGACACTTTGTTAAGTGAAGTAAGCCAGGAACAGAAAAAGAAATAACATATGTTCTCTCACTCATATGTGGAAACTAAAAAAGTTGATCACATAGAAGGAGAGAGTAGAATGGCAGTTAACAGAGGCTGGAAGAGTAGGAGGGAGCGGAGATAGTGAGAGGTTGTTTAACAGATACTAAAGTACAGCTAGATAAGAGGAATATTAGCTATTGTTCTACAGCACTGTAGAGTGACTATAATTAACAACAATTTATCATATAGTTTCTGTTAGCTAGAAGAGAGGATTCTGAATGTTTCCAACACAAAGAATGAGAAATGTTTGAGGCAATGAAAAAAAAATCAGTGGTTGCTAGGATTTCAGAGGATGAGAGAGGGGTGGCCAAATATACTTCCTCATCTTTAAGAGTCTAATACAGTGCACATGATGCAGATACATAATTAATGATCACTGAATAAAAAATAAATGCACTAAGATTCATGAATGTATTCTAAAGACCCCACATAAGCACCTGATTTCCTCAGGCTTTTCCTTATACGCACTATACAAATGCTGCTTTGTTAGAACACTTTTGTATTGGGATCTAGACTAAAATTTTTAAAAAGCAAGTGACACTAAGGATTAATGTGGCACATACGAAGGTACTTCAAAAAGTTCATGAAAAGACGTATATTATCTTTTAATTTTATTTTTCCATGAACTTTTTGAAATACCCTGTTTTGGATTCACAATGCCTCAGATGTAAAATTTATTTTAACATGCAGCATTGTACATAGCCAGTAAATGGTGGCTCACTCAAGGACATTTGGGAATATCACTGCATTTTCTTCTTGATGCCATCGAAGAATTTCTTGGTTAAGGTTGTGCAGGTGAAGCTAATCTCTGCTGTAACAAGAATGGATGATGGGCCTTTCCATTGTATCTCTCCTTCACCTTTTGGAGTCCCTTCCGCTCACCTTCAAAACTTTCAAAATGCCTCTGCCTCTACAATGTCATATCATAAAGAAACTTTTCATAAGTGACTTGATTTTCCCTCCAAACGGAAAAGAAAGAAGGAGAAAAAGAAAGAAAGGAAGGAGGGAGGGAGCGAGGGAGGGAAGGAAGGAAGGAAGGAAGGAAGGAAGGAAGGAAGGAAGGAAGGAAGGGAAAGAAAGAAAAACCCACAATAATGTTGATCATTCAGAGGAGAGAACAAATCTGTGGTCACCAGAGTTGGGTGGTGGGGGAGAAGGAGGTTGGAGAGAGATTGAGAAAGGGGCATAAAGAATATTTACAATTTGAAATAATGAATATGCTAATAATGTTTATTTGATCAACACTTGTACACAGGTGATGGTAGTCAATGCTGTACTCCAAAAATATGTATGATCAATTATGTTTCAATATAAATTTAAAAAATTAAAAAATAAGACAATGCAATATTGGCATAAAGGTTATAGAGTAGAATGGAGCCCAGAAATAGACCTACACAAAAGGTGGTCAATTGATTTTAAACAAATGTGCCAAGATACTTCAATGGTACTGAAACAGTTAAACACAAAAGGCATAAATCAGAAAATAAGAAACTATCTGAGAAAATGGACTTTATCAAAATTAGAAACTTACTGTTCTGAATACTGTTAAGAAAATGATAATATAAATTACAGAATCAAACAAAAGAATTTTGGAATGCATATATCCAACAAAGAACATATTTGCAGAATATATATAAAGAACTCTCACAATAAGAAAAACAACACATTTTTTTAAAAATAGCAAAAGATTTCAGTGGCCCATAAGCACATAAAAAAATACTCATCATTATTAAAATACTCATCATTTTATTAGGGAATGGGAAACAAAATCAAACAAGATACGATCACCCAGACATTATAAAATCTAAAATTAAAAAGACTGACAATACCAAGTGTTGACAAGAATGAAGAACAAACAGAACTTGCACACATTGCTGACAGGAATATAAAATGACTCAACTATCTTGCAAAACAGCTCAGCAATTTCTTATAAAGTTAAGCATATACTTACTATTCAATCAGCAATTTTAATCTTAGTTGTTTACTCAAGAGAAATGAAAACATATGTCCATGCCAATGTTTGTACTTAAATTTCCATAGAATTATTATTTATAATTGCTACAAACTGGAAAAACCCAGATGTCTATCAGTAGGTGAACAGATAAATTGTGGGATGCCATATAATGGAATAATACTTAGCAATAAAAAGGAATGGACTACTCATAAACAAAAAGACATAGATGAATCAAAATCATTAAGCTGGGTGAAGGAAGACAGAAAAAAGTGTTTACTGTATTTTTCCATCTATGTGAAACCTTGAAAAGACAAATCTAAGTTACAGGGTTAAAAGCACATAAGTGTTTGCCTAGGGTAGGATGGGGGTGAATTATGAGTGGGGCAATAGGGAACTTTCTGGGGTGACAGACATATTCTGTCTTGATTGTGGTGGTGTTTGTATGGGCATATAAACTGACCAAAACTGATTAAAATGTACACTCAGGGTGGGTGTTTTGTATTGAGTCTAAGCAACATAAACCAAAGTTCTCTATAAAGTTAATCCAAAAACTAACCTGAGAATAAAAGACACAAATACAAAATATTAAATTCCCAAGAATAAATCAAATGAGAAACATGTAAGACTTCTACATAGAAAACTAAAAATCATCACTGGGACAAAACATAAGAAAATCTAAAGAAATGGAAGGAACATGTGATGATCGAATAAATCAAATGAGAAACATGTAAGACTTCTACATAGAAAACTAAAAATCATCACTGGGAAAAAACATAAGAAAATCTAAAGAAATGGAAGGAACATGTGATGATCATAGTTTGGAAGACACAATAAAAGAAATCAATAAACAATATAACCCCAGTTGCAACAGACCTAAAGATTCTATTCCTTACAAAAACCCTAGCAAGTTGTTTTCAAAGTGAATATTGACAAACTGATTCTGAGATTTAAATGGAAATGCAAAGCATCAAGAATAGCTCAGCCTTCTTTGAGGAAAAAGATAAGGTGGAAAGACCTCACAAACTGATACTGTTCTTTATTAAATCTAAAGCTAATTGTGACAGTGTGGCAGGATAGACAAAGAGATGAATGGAACAGAATTAAGTGCCAAACCGTAATCGAGTATATATGAACACTTATTCTGTGCAAAAGTGGCAAAGCATGGGGAAATAAGAGTCTTTCAAATAAATAGTGCTAGGTTATCTCCATGTCCATATTAATCCTACCTCATTATAGTCACAAAAGTTAATTCTAGATGGACTATACATCTAAATATAAAAAGCAAAGAATAAAGCAGCCTGAAGACAAGGTAGAGAAAATATGCGCGAACACTTCTACAACACAAAAAGCACCCATAAAAAATTGATAAATTGAATTTCATTAAAATTTACAACTTCTGTTGATCAAAAGAGACCATATAGGAAACAATAAAAAAAGCCAAAGAATGGGAGAAGATACATGCATGACATATAATCACCAAAGGGCTCATTTTCAAAATGCATCAATAAGTTTTACAAATTAAGAAGAAAAAGACAAAACAACTCAATTGTTTTATTAAACGGGCAAGAGATTTCAACAGGCAAATCACAAAACAGGAAAATCAAAAGATCTGTATATATTTTTAAAAGTACTCAACCTCATTAATCATCAGTAAAATGCAAACTAAAAAGACAATGGATTACCAATATACTTCTACCTAAAATAAAAGAGACAGTACTAAGTCCTGTCAAAGATATGAAACAACAGGAACTCTCATATTCCCTGCTGAGTTACTAAACTTATATAACCACTTTGGAAAACCATTTGACATTACTTAGTAAAAATGAACATATACAAACACTATGAATCAGCATTTCACTCCAAGTCATTTACCCAACAGATATGCAAACTAATGTGTAGTACACCCACATAACAATAGTGCACCCACAATAATTACAAATGGCATTATTCTCTACATAGCAGCATTATTTATAATAGCTAAAAATGAAAAAATTCAAACACCCATCATTAGTTAAATGGATTAATAAATTGTAGTATACGCACACAAAGGATTAAAAATAAAATAAAGGGCTGAGCCCATGGCGCACTCGGGAGCACTGCTGCGCTCCCGCCGCAGGTTCAGATCCTATATAGGGATGACCAGTGCGCTCACAGTGCTCACAGGCTGAGCGCGGTGCAGCCGGTCTCAAAAAGGACAAATAAATAAATAAATAAATAAATACATAAATACATAAATAAAAATGAACTATTGCTACACGCAAAGTGGATGAATCTCATAAACATAATGTTGAACAAAAGAAGCCAGAGACAAAGGAATACATATGGTGTACTTACATTTATACAAAATTCAAAAAAGACAAGACTATCCTAGTATCAAAAGTCAGTGTGGGGAATTTGAAGAGTAGCAAGAATAGCAATTGGGAAAGCAGCACAAGGTGGGGGTTACTAAGGTACTTGTAACAATTTATTTCCTGACAGATGATAGTAACATAAGCATGTTCATTCTTTCACTGAGCTTTCATACTCTGTATTTGTGCTATAATTCTATAAAAAATGTGAATACATATGCATGTGTGTTTGTGCATGTGCATGTGCACATATATGATTTAACCCCAAGAATGAAGGCTAGTCCTTTCTAGAAATGTTTTTTAATCATGATAGACAGGATAATATTTGGCTATTGTTCCAATGATATGTTACGTATAACTTTGCAGATTTATTTCGGAAGTTTATATTTTAAAATTTTCATCATCCTCCCTAAAGGCCCAATTTTATCATTTTACTATTTGTGCATGTTTTAACTTTTATTGGAAACAGTAACATGTACATGCACTATATTGCAATGGATTACAATGTTTTATCAGTTTTTTACCAAGCAACGTTTCATCTATTTTTTTTTCTTTGGTGGTTGGTTGGTGTGGGGATCCAAACCCTCAATCTTGGTTGTGATCAGCACCACACTCTCCCAAGTGAGCTAACTGGTCACCTCAGCAGTCAATGTTTTAAAATCACTCAATATGTTTCAGGTTAGACTGAAATACAGTAACCCTGATTCGGAATAGACTCTGAAATATAATGACACTGATTTTTATACAAGACTAGCCCAAAATATCAAAACAATAATTATGAAATGTAATCACAAAATATATAATTAACCTATATTCCAAAGAATTCTTACTATATCTTTGTATTTTTTGTATATTTTTTCACAACATTAAAAAAGGAAAAAGTAAAACAAGTAAGAAACAAATACTTATGCATACCTCATGTTTTCAGCTGAATCTTCTGGCATTGGAGCAACAGTTTGTACAGCTGGAAGGTTTTTGCTGGTAGCACCATTCACAAAACTAGAAGAGGAGGAAGAGGAGGAGGACCCTGAATCCACGGCACCTGTTCCCAAAATAATAATTTTTAGCCTTGAACATAAATTTATTTACCAAAATAATTTTAATTATGTCATTACTACCTAATTTTGAAAAAATTACTCATTTGTAATTCAAAACAGAATTTTACAATTAAAAATCATTTGGCCATTAGTATACAAAGACTTTTTTATAATTTTAAATTAACAGCTGTTGCATTAAAATCCAGGTCATTTACTCATGTTAATGTAACAAAACTACATATTACACATGGGGTACAAATAAAAGACATCAATGAATGAAAAATTTTAGATAAAATGAGGCTGACAAAACAATGTAAATTTAAATGTGAAAAATTTATCTCTTTTTATTGCTATGTTGTAATATTTTTAGTGTTCATCTAAGACTTAGTTTACAATGAACTGTCGGAGCATAAATTTGTGGCACTACAGCATAAATGCTCATTTTCTTAAAGTGATTGCTTAAAAGGAGCTATAATGAGCAAAACTGTACCTGATTTTAAAATAACGAGTTTTCCTCAACAATGATGATATCATTTTAGAACGTATTTCTCTATAATATACTATGTAAGTATATTTAACAGGCATGGAGTCGAGGGACATCTAGTGTTCCTAAATATTATTATATCTTATACTAATTCCCATAACACTGAATTGATTACTGGCATTTCCACTATAAGATTTTACAGCACCCATGTGCCAGTTTAGAAGTTGGCCCACAATTTACATTTACATATATTTATACACACACACACGCACACACACATACATACATATACATATTTCGAAGGAGGAGGTTTATTACTTTTTATTTTTCATTGTAGTATTATATACTTTACACTATCACTACATCTCTTGCTACCATCATTTTCAAAATCTATTGTTAATCTATTAATTCTTTAAATAGAAATTAAATGAAATCATCATAACTTGTCTCATATAAAGATAAAAAACAAGTGATTTAATTTTTTGTTTATCTAACTTTTAACAAAAATAAGGACTTTATTCAATAAACAACAGTAACTGTAGATTTTTTTTTCCTACTAGATCGGCATATTTTAAAAACCTTAGCACTTTTTGGGTATATACCTTGGTAAAAGAAAAACAGTTTTATCCCTATTTCTAGAAAGCCACATGAATATAAAAAATAAAACTGTGTTACTGAAAAGAAAGACTTATTAAGGTCTTCAGACAAGCCAGATATAAATATTTATTTATAATATAAATAAATAAAAGATGTTATATTCTTTAACACAATACCATTAATGATGTTCATTTGCTAATATAAATATGTTTAATAGAGTACATTCTACTTACTACAACCCCATAAATGTGTTGTTCATGATATGTCAGACTCAGGTGGTATGATAAACAAGATAGATACAGAAAGCACAAAGAAGAGCTACAAAATTAATAAAAATGGGAAGAATCTAAGTAATGATAATAAATGGAAAAGTTCAAGGCTATACAGTTTGGAGAAGAGAAGGCTACTATAGTCAGGGAAGAAAAGTCAGGTATCATCTTGCGTTGTATAAATACCTAAAATGGAATCACAAAGATTTGGGTAAGGATTTATTTAGCTAATAATAAACAGGAACATTTCTGGAAATTTACAAAAGAAAAAAAGGTTATTTTAGGCAGGCTTTTATAATTTGTAGTGTTTTGAATTTTTTGTTCCTAGAATCATTAGGAAATTGTTGGACGATGAATTGGATACGATTGTAATCTAAGTATATAAATTAATTCAGTGTCAAACAATGGTTCTTATTCACATGCACTTTTTATCAAGTTGAGGTGCTTGCATGTTGTCAACGTTGTTAGGGGAGCTCTGCCCTTCCTTAAGTGATTCAGGAACGAATATACATTAAGATTAAACCAGTAAATGTCACCAAATCTATTTTCTGTCACTAACATTTTTAGTGTCACTAACATTTTAGTACATCTTGATATTCTTGATACAACTTACTGATTTTTACATATCAAACTTAAATGTTCAAATTTTCTTTTGCTCCCCAAATATATTTCAGTAATATGATTTTAATCTGTGAGTAAATAACACTGTGTTTTGAGAAGACTCAAAACAGGAACCAGTATTGTCCTCTAAAATGACCACTAAAAAAAGCACCCTAAAACTACAGACAAATTCTGAAAAATCATAACAAATTACAACCTTCTTAAGGATTAAGATAGTCTTAAATGATCAGGGTATTTTAATTAAGATCAAATAAGCAGAAAAATGAAGATATAGAAAACAGAAAGAAAAAGATGAGGTATCACAAAAATATATAAGGACAATACCTGTTGTATTAATCATACTTTTTGGTGTAGCTCCAGTAGCAGCAAATATATTAGAGGTACTGCCTGTTGGCAGTCCACTTCCAACAGTAGTGGCTCCCACAGTGGTTACAGCTAAGCTACCTGGAGGAGGCTTCTTCACAGGCACCACCACACTTCTGCAAAGAAAGAAATGACAGAAGATAACAAACATGAATTTTAAGATGATCTCTAATACTGTTATGGCAGATCCACATGGTCAATTATCAAATTTCCTTTTTTCTCTCTCTTTCTTTACTTTAATATTTTTAAAAAATATTAAATTCCTGAGCCCAAGTTCATTGGTGAAAAGGATGTGGACATTAAAGATATATTTTAAAGTGTATTGACTACTAAAATTCATTTGGCAAACATTTATGTAGAATCTGGGGCATACAGGAGGATGTGCATAGGATGGATATATGCAAATAGTATGCCATTTTCTATCAGGGATTTGAGCATCCACAGATTTTGGTATCTGCACAGGAGGTCCTGGAACATATCGCCTGTGAATATTGAGAGACAACTGAACTTGAAACTTTTTTGTGACCAAAGGTACTACAATCTTAAATAATTTTATTTATGCTCCCCCCAAATTTCTTCATTATCCCTTTCTGGATACTTTCCTCTTTTTTCTTTATGGATGTCGGAGTCAAATTCTTCAGACACAACCTTGAACTCTCAACTACCTAATTACTAAAAGCACACATTATGCTTTCAATCCCTACAATGGCCAGTCTTCATCTCATGCCTTCATTTATTGAGAGGCAGTGTGACATTGTGGAAAGAATATACGATGTGGCATCAGAAGATTATGCCTTGATAACTGGATCACTCTCAAGCTGTCTGATCTTAAATTTTAGATTCTCACTGAAAAAATGGCAAGACTAATGTTGCCTACTTCGCATATAACTGGAGTACTAAATGAGAGTATATTTAAAAGGAACCTGTCAATTATGAGGTGTCTTATAAATGTTAACATTTATTACCACTGTCTAAACTGTAGGACCCAAAGTTTCTAATTACAATGATCTACATAAAGGTCAATAGAAAACAAAAAGGAGAAGATACTAATATTTGGGGCTTATCACCAAAACTCTTCTCTAAATTTCTAAACTAATGTGAGATGCACTGTTTTACTGTCTGTCTAGCAAGAAAACAAAATCAACAATACTTGATTCAAAAGTAAGTCATTAATGAAACTACACTTTTTTCTTACCTCCCATAAAAATTCTTAAGGATAAAATAAAGAAACATAAGCTAACTGACAGTGCTGTGGGATGAATCTGTAGATGGTGGAAAAACTATTACTAAGGATTCCTGATTAACAGATTATTACCAATTTGGGGCACAAACCCTCTGTAACAGACTACTACTGGTATCTTGTTCAGTGTAGAGTCTATGACATATAAGTTATATTATAAAAAATAAGTTACATAAATAAGAGAAAAAAATTTATATATCAAAATCCTGTAATGATGGCTTATAAATAGAACACAAAAACATTAAGTGCTGGCCTACTAAAAACACCTGAAAGCATTGAATTAATAGCAATTGATGTGAAAGACTCCAGACATTTCATTGACAGCAAACTCAACAGAGTTTGATAGTATGCCATGGTATATAAATATAGTGGCACAGCAGTTAAAAGCCCAGTTTTTAATGTCATGTAGACCTGGGTTAGAATTCTACTTCCAATACCTATTAACTATGTAGTATTGTGCATATAAATCTCTCTAAGCTCCATTCTCCTCCCCATTGAAATGGGGTGCATAGTTTATACCTCATAAGATTGTTACAATGATAAAAGAAGACAATGCATATAAAATGCTTAGCACACTACCTAGAATATTGTAAGCGGTTAATACATTTTGGCTATTATTAGCATTGCTATGGCTCCCAAAAGGGTTGATGTAGTCTATGTCTCCATCAGCAGCAGTACCTAGATAGAAAGAAGCAATAATCCTGCCATTGTCATTCCTCTTAAACAAAATCCTATGTGCAGTTATAGGCACCACATTTCAAGAATAATGACAAACAGTCTCATGACCATAAAAGAACAGTTAAGATGACAGTAGTTATGAAAAACAAATCATAAGGAAAGGCTACAAGATTAGAAAATTATAGTAAAAGAGAAAAAAAAATATTATAATTTTTAAAAATCTGAAGGTATGTGATAAGAAAACAAGATGAAACTT